>NC_133417.1:48762500-48917500 GCF_049350105.2 Macaca mulatta
TAATAACAATAATAATAATAATTAGCTGGGCATGGCAGTACCTGCCTGTAATCCCAGCTACTCAGGAGGCTGAGGCAGAAGAATCGCTTCAACCTGGGAGGGCGGAGTTTGCGGTGAGCTGAGATCGCACTACTCCACTCCAGCCTGGCCACAGATCTAGACTCTGTCTCAACAAATAAATAAAAATAAAAATAATCACCACCTCCAAAAACTAAATGAAATAGGAAGTATTTAATAAGAAAAATCAGATGAAAATTAATCAAGGTAGCATGTTGCTGGCTATATGACTATTCTCAATTCACAAATACTACCTAAGGACCTGCTCCAGCTGCATGGAACTCTCACAGCTGGTGGCTCAATCGACCACTTAAGCACTCCAGCTGCAGAACCTACACACAACTCTTGAGGGGAAATCACCCACCTTCTCCAGCTGCAGAATGCCTAATTGGGCATTCCAAGCTTTACGCTTGGCAGTTTGACTCGATCTAACACTGCTTATATAATAGCTGAGTTGTTGACAGTGTCCTAGAAAAAAATCTCTTGAGTGGGTTTAAAACAGTCCCTAGGGAATCATGAACATGCCCCATATTTGTTGAATAATGTTGGAAGTGTTTTTAACTAGATGGAGTAGATACCACATAGATGCCTTGTTGCTACAAGGACAAGGGGATTTATGGAAATTTTAGCTATCTTTGTAAAGTTTTGATGAACAATGACTAATTATCACAGATTAAGATACTCGACATACAAACACAATGGCTCCTCCTTTAACTCAACCGATAATATTTCATTTTCTTCTCAATTTTTATTTTTGTGAATACAAGTAAATAAATAGTCTATAAAATAGATTTCTAAGTTCATTTTAATTTGGTGTCCCCGTTACTTAAAACTCATCATACAGTAGCTGTAGCCACTAAGGCAGAAATACAATTTCAACAGTGCTCTCAGAACTTGGGATCCTCTTAGATCTGAAAACTGTAGACTTTAAGGAAAGAAAGGCACAGTTATGTGGAAGATCCCAAAAATGATTTCTTAGATATTTACCTCCCTATGAAAATATTCCCTATTTGTAAAGATAAAAAGGAGAATTTGTTCATGGAAAATAAGCACGGTTGTTGCTCTGGTTTGAATGCATGTGTTCCTCCAAAATTCACATGTGGAAAACTAGTGTGATATCCAATGTGATAGCATTAAGAGTTGGGGCCTTTGGGGAAGTGATTAAGTCACTCCATTTCCACGAAGGGGATTAGTGCTCTTACAAAAGAGGCTTCAGAGAGCTGCCTGACCCTTCCAGTGTTTCCACCCTGTGGAGAACACAGCATTCATCCCCTTTTTACACCCTTCTGCCTTTTTTGCCCAATGCTACAAGATGCCCTCACCAGACACTGAATCTGCTGGCACTGTGGTCTTGGAATTCGCAGCTTCCAAAACTGTGAAAAATAAATTTCTATTGTTTATAAATTACCTAGTCTCAGGTATTTTGTTACAGCAGTATCAACAGACTAGGACAGTTGTGTTTAAAAAAAAAAAAAAAAAAAAAAGCATGAAAAGAGAAAAAAGTAATATTAAGCATATATTATTTGCCATGTATTTTGTATACATTCTTTTATTAAGCCTATACAGCAAGTCTTAGATATAAATTGGATTATTCCCATTATATAGACTGGGAAAGTTGAGGCTTATGGAGGTTAAGCAATTAAAGTAACAAAATCAGTAAGTGGTAGGGTCAGAATGCAAAGCCACACCTATCACCCTCAAATACCCATATTCTTTCTCCTCCACCTACCTGCCAATTGATTATAATTAAGATGATAATGAAGAATGTGATATAAAAATCATCACCATTTAACCCCCATATAATCTGACATACCATTCCAATTATATAGTTATATCTAATAAATTTAATCAAAGCAGGACCAAATAAATGTCTCAGAGAAACAACTGGGGAATATGCATACTCCATTTATCAGCTGTGCAACCATAAGGAACTTCCTAATTCAAGGCAAATTTCTCAGTGTCCCCAAGTTCCACTTCAGAGACAAAAGTGTGTGCAACAGAATTGGGGAGGAGACCCTCTACTTCAATAAAGTCAACAAAAGCATTACATAGATATAAAAACTCTGTCTTCAAATCAGTTCATTCACTGGGACTGGCCAATTCCCTCTAAGGATTTAATTTCACTTTCTTTTGTTTTTTCCAACTCTATGGATCTACGTTAGAAAAAATATTACATGCTTATCCCTTAACACATGGATGAAGATTCACATTGATTAGTATATGGAGTTGGTCATGCCCATCCCACTAGAGGTGCCAGCATCAGCAGCTCTGATCCATGTTAGCCAGGTGGCTCAGCTCTCTCTCATTCCATGAACAGTGCTCTTATCTGCAACTGTCTGGCAAGCTCATGCCCTTATGCCAGGGAGTAGATGGTTAGCCCAAACCTGCCATCAGCTGAAATGCAAATGAAGGCCAGTTAATCGTACTGTCTTTCTAAACAAAGAGGATGTCAATTTTCATAATATCATTTTCTATTTCCAATATGAACATCTCAGTAATCTTTAATCAAGTCATAATTTCTGAGTTCATTCCAGTCTCATGGGCCTCAGAACTGTGCTTCAGGGCAAGAGAGAATGACTGGAATAATGTGCTAGAGGACACGGGCAGCTACGCAGCAGATACTGCTATGGGCACCCCTGGCTCCTCCATTCCCACCCTTTCTACCTCCTCCTCTTCCCCAAAGATTGGGTTAGTGGCTTGGGTAACCTTCTGTTTCCCAATTTTCCGAGCAATATTTTATCAGGAGCTTGATACTCATTTTACTAATTGCTAATTAACCAAGACCAATCCCTTAAGAATCCTCGACAATGTAAGTAAAAAAAAAAAGTAAAAAAAAAAAAACCTACTTCCTCTTCTTGTATGAAGTGGGGGACAAATGCCTCACTTCAACGTAGAGCTGAAGGTTATACATAAGAGATGTATATAACTCAGATGTCATGATGGCTCTTGAGCACTAAGGGAACAATTAAGATTCTCTATTAAGAGTCCGTGGCCTACTGAAAATTTCAGAACCTCTCTCTGACATACAAAAGTGCTAACAATAGCTGAATTAAAGGTTACGTACCATCTAACCACAAGCTTTCAACAAATTATTGCGGAAATAAAGAACAACCAGTTAGGATATAAAACTTTAGTAAAACAGATACTAAGTTCCTCTAGCAAGTAGGTCAGTGAATATTATAAAACGTTACCATTTCTACCAGTTTAGGAAGGGGAAAAAAGTTTATGCCATACATTTAAAATATTCAATTCACAGTAAAGCTCAGTTATTGGTAACATACATGGTAATCATCAGTTAGGAAATCACAACTGAATTGAACAAAACCCTCTATCATGGAAGAAATATTTTGGGGCAGAGCATGGTTGATCTAGCAATTAGATCAACTGAGCCACATGGAGTTTCATGATGTTATTTAGGGTAGGAATCTGATTAAATTAGATGCTTCAGAGCAGAGAGGGGAAAAGGAAACCAACATGGTCAACATATTTTTTTAAAAGACACAATTCTAGACATTTTAGATCTATCATCTAAATATATCCCCTCAACAAAGGCACTGAATATGTGTGATTGTTTCTATTATTATTGGCAGGGGAACATAGTAATGTGGAAAAAAATCTATTATTATCCAAAGTTTTGTTAATCGAGTTCTAGAAACCCTCACTATGAGAATACACTGCGAGTATTCCGGCGACTATGAGATGGCCTCACCTACAGGGCAGCCCCACAGCATGGAACTAAGGGGCAATGTTTTGGCACAGCCTTACGGTATTTTGTAAGGTTAATACAAAGCATTCTTTGCTTTCCAGATGATACAACAAATTTGTAAAGCTCCAGTGAGTCACAACCAAAATGTGCTTATGAGTATTTTATATCAACAAGATCCGTTTTCAATGGTTTCTCAGTTTTTAAAAAATGACTATCTGGTCTGGATCTATAACCTTCCTATGAAGATGTAAAAGAAGCAGACGTCTGCATCCCCATCGTGCCAAAAAGGAAGACACAGAGAACACAGTGTGTACGTCTTTTAAAAGAATGCCAGTCGGCCAGGCGTGGTGACTCACGCCTGTAATCCCAGCACGTTGGGAGGCCGAGGCAGGCAGATCACAAAGTCAGGAGATTGAGACCATCCTGGCTAACGGCTCTACTAAAAATACAAAAAAATTAGCCGGGTGTGGTGGTGGGCGCCCGTAGTCCCAGATACTCAGGAGGCCGAGGCAGGAGAATGGTGTGAACCTGGGAGGAGCTTGCAGTAAGCTGAGATCGCACCACTGCACTCCAGGCATGGGCGACAGAGCGAGACTCCGTCTCAAGGGAAAAAAAAAAAAAAGAATGCCAGATCTTTTTCCTACAACCTCTAAAAACTTTGAGATTCAATAAATCAATGTGTACATCGTCTACCTCGTCTACCTACTCATTGAAGACACAGAAAGATGTTATTGGAAACGATCCCAAGATGGAAGACATCTTGCTCTGAAGAAGTCTTAAGTACAATCAAGTCTGCTAGCAAAAGTAACCCAGGTTTTCCTCATTTGTCTCTGGAATGCACCGCAAAGGCTAAGACTATTTTATCTCATTATAAGGGAGTGAGCTTACAAGTCAGGTAAGTCAGTTCGTTGTAATAGCCAAACCTTCTTGAAATACTTTAAAAACTGTGCTGTGTGCTAAGTCAAATCAAAATCTCAGAGGAAAAAAATAATAGCAAAGGCTTCCGATGTTTTATTAATGACCTTCTATCTAACCAGTCCCTGAAAAAAAGAAAAACCATTTCTATAACCATGGAATCTAGCAAGCAGTCACCATGAACGTGCATGCCAGGGAGAAGATATGATGAACTCCAGTGCAGAATCATATTGAATCAGGTTCAATTCAGGACATAAAATGAAATGAAAAGCCCAAACTAATTAGATTGTAATGAGCAGTTCATATGCCTTATGTCGTTTTATCACGTGCAGTAGGTGCTGTATCCCTACAGTGAATGACTTCAAGCAAGTCATCAGCTTGTACTGTGTTCAAGAATGCTAATCAGAAGGAAAAGGGTCTTTTTATGACACGCTTGAAGAAAACAAGATTGATTGTAGCTTCTTGATCATAGCAGCACCAGCGGAATGGTTTTATCTCTATCAAACTTCACTTGTGTTTCTGGAAAGCATGGAGTGTCCTAATGAGACAGGCAGAAATAAAGGAGTTCATTAGTATGAAATTGCTAAAGTTGAAATGTCATGTAACAAGTTGGGAGCTGATATTCTGAAGAAAGTTCAGAGTATGGGTCTGAAACTTCAAATGTGAGCCACAGATACCATTTTGGTTTCCTTGGTCTCTGCTTCTCCCCTCTCAGTTACCACGTTTTTGTATAATGGATTTTCAGTGCTGTGGCCCGGGGGGACTTTAATTGTATCATAAATACCCAGAGAAAAGCATTGTTTGAAAATTCACACTTTTTGTAAGGTCCCAAAGTGACTTTCAGTGTACCATGACCTTGAGGGAATAAGATCGAACTAAATAAAGAGAAACACAGACTAATAAAAGCAGTTTCCTTTTCTGTGTGCAAGTTATTTGCTCTTGATCCATGATACTCCCTTTACCGGCTCTGCTCTATCTCTGGGAACCACATTTCCCAGGGTCCCTTGCCAACTGAATTTTGGTTTAATCAAGAGGAGGTACTGGCAGAATTCTGAAAGAAGAAAAATAGAGATGATTCTGGCTATTTTTTCCTGCCCTTTCTCTGCTTTTTGATCTCCGCCTCTGGCAATGACTATCTTCACTATAATTCTGGCTCTCATTAAAGGAACTCCTCCCTCAGTGGTCACAGCTCCTGCAGGAAAGTTCCACCATGGTTCTAGCTCCCCAAGGGTGGTATTTCTGACCTCATTTCCCCCTGTGGGGGTGGTTACAACTCTTTTTTTTGAGACAGTTTCACTCTTGTCCTGGCCGGAGTGTAATGGCATGATCTCAGCTCACTGCAACCTCTGCCTTCCAGGTTTAACAGATTCTCCTGCCTCAGCTCCCCCAAGTAGCTGGGATTACAGGCACGCACCACCACGCTCAGCTAATTTTGTATTTTTAGTAAAGACGGGATTTCTCCATGTTGGTCAGGCTGGTCTCGATCTGCCGACCTCAGCTGATCCACCCACCCCGGCCTCTCAAAGTGCTGGGATTACAGGAGTGAGCCACCGCAACTGGCCTACAGCTTCCTATTGTTTCTAATTGCCGGGTTGCCTCACCATCACTTCATTAACATTTCTGTCATCTGTGTAACCAACTCCCTGTACTGAATTGCCTCTGTTTGAAAAACCTAGAGGGGCTTCTATTTTCCTGCCTGGACCATGACTGACAGAATTATCTCATTTAAAACTTCCTTCTCATGAATAGCATCCCCTTTGAAAACATCCACATGAGAAAATGACCACAGGAAAAACAAAACTCCTGAAAGAAAAAGCTTTACACAAAGCTTTCTCTATGACAATTCTTCCCCAATATGGCTATTTCTTTGTAAGCCTGCTACGAGATTCTTTTAAAGTAACAATTAGAAGTCCTTGAACATTTAAATATCTGCACACTTCTAACCTTCTGCAGATTTTCTCTAAGTGATTTATGTTCTATTTAATTTGCTGCTAAAATTATATTTTTCATATTCATATTTAGCCTATCTTTGATATTTCTGATGCAACACATACAAATTTCATTAGCAGTTTAGTATGGTAAAATAATTGTGTAATAAATTTTAAGGTTAAAAAAATGAATGGGGGCTATATTTCATGCCTGAGTTAAGAGAGATATTTTGGTTAGGAAAGGAAAGACATTCCCCCCACTCTCATTTTTTTCTATCCCTTCTTCTATTTAGAAAACTTGAACCAACCAGAATAGTCTTATTTGTGATTTGAAACGAGGAGAACTGGGTAAATATTTAGCCTATCCTTAATTATCCTTTCTAATACTGAATATTTACATTTCCACATAGTTGGAATTTTCTCTCAGTGATTTGGCAACTATAAATTATCCTTGCCCTCCAGACTCCCGGGTTCTACCAGCAGCACCTTAACAGTTGAGTTCAAAGTCTGCAGTTTCGTTATTACCAATACTGGTTTTAAACATGAATACCCCAACTTGCTGTTACCGCAGTTACTTTATATTTACATTTTAAAATATTAATGCAAGAAGCCCTTTGTTGCTTATTGATGCTAAAGTATTCAAGTTCCAAAAGCCCATTTTGAAATTCTCTTACCAAAATTCATTTACTACATCAGAAGTGCCTAACAGAGGGACATCATAGCAAATTGCCCATAGTTTCTAAGAAGTGAAAATATAGGCAATCCTCATTTTTGATATGGAGGATTGGCTAATCACCCATGGCTTTTCTCAAACTGACTTGATCAGACTCTATCTCACTAAAAGGAAGCACAACAATTAGTGTTTCCAGCTTAATTTTTGCTCATCACCTTTCTTCCAGTGAATGTCCAAATAATATTTTGAATTTAAACCATGCCTGACAAAATCAGCCTGAGGTAAAGGACCCGATCCATAGGGGTTTTCCCTGGGGCTAGAAAGATCTAAGAACTACTTCAGATAAAAGCCTCTGCCTCAAAGAAGCTGAGCAATCTAACTAGCAGTCCTGACACCTTCCCTTTGAAAAAGAGTGAGTGTTTTAGTTTGCTACGGCTACCATAATGAAATACCACAGGTTGGGTGCCTTAAACAGAATTTCATTTCCTCACAGTTCTGCAGACTGGGAAATCCAAGGTCAAAGTGTAAGCAGGGTTGGTTTCTCCTGAGGCCTCTCAGATGGTCATCTTCTCCCTGTGTCCTCATGTGGTCATCCCTCAATCTGTGTTGTGTCTTAGTCACCACTTCTTATAAGGACAAAAATGAAGTAGAAGCTACCCTTATGACTTGATTTTACTTACTTACCTCTTCAAAGACCCCGTCTTCAAATATAGTCACATTCTGAGGTACTAGGGGATAGGGCTCAAACATGCAAATTTCAGGAAGACGCAGTTCAGCCCACAAAAGTGAGGCTGGAGAAATTTGTCTTTGCTGCCCTCATACTTTCCTTGCTGCAAACTTTTCCTCCCCTGGTGGTTCACTCACCCAGTAGTTTCATTCTCAAACATCTTTTACTTTCAGTTCTACCAAAACTTTTGAATAGGATATGAAAAGCTCGTGTTATATTGTGACTTAAGTGACAACTAAATTTTATGTATTAACTTTTTCAAGTAGATTTGCTTTGAAATAGGAGGCTAAGTGCTAATCTTAAAAAAAAAAATGCATTTCCGAAATTTCAGGCACCAGCAAAGCAAACCAAGGTGATATTTTGTGTCCTTCCCTTGCCTTTGAAATCACGTCACATAGGAAGCCATCTCAGTCACCTACTTGTAAAGGCAGCTATGGTCCTTGCTTCCTTATACTGTCATTGTAATCATTCAAGCCTACCTAACATTTTACTTATTGCATTTATTGAGTACCAGTGGGATGCTACATCCAAAGAAGCTGCTAAAAGTTGGTAAGTAGTGTTCAAACACAAATCTCCAACTCAGAGCTACTAGAAATTACATTTATGATTCAATAAATTTTTTTTTTTAACTATTGCCCAAACTGTGCCCCAGCATGACCCGGCTGGACTAATCCTGATAGAGGTACTATTTTGGAATGCCATAAAAATAAGCTTCTGGCTATTTCTAGTCATTAAACATCCCATGGAACTTTTCATAACACTAAGGTTTTTAATCCTCAGCTTCTGGCCAAATTCCAACTGAAAACATTACATTCTGCTTACTGTACCTAAATTCTCATATGGAAGCATGAGGGAGCTCTCATCTCCACAATTAAACTGCAATCTATAGATGTCTGTGTCATTTTTAACATGCTAGAATGCAAGTTTATATAATTCCATAAGTTGTATTCCTGATCAAACTCAATTCAGTATTACATTTCTTCAGGGTCTTTGGCATAAATTTGTGTGCTAACATGCATTTGGTAAGTGCTAAATGTTATGTCATCTTGAATCACAGGGAGTAGAACCCAGGAGTTCACCATAAAATCTCTTTTCTAACAACAGGAAAATAGAACCTTTCTGCCTGAATTTCATTATTGCTCACATAGTTGTTTAGGAATTTGGTTTCAACTCAAACACACAAAATGTTACAGGCAACTTGAATTCATTAGGTTCTTTTGATTATATGGAAAGTTCAAAAGAATGAAAGCCTGGTCTTCCAATACACCATACCCAAATGAATGGAGTTTCCAGTTTATAAGGGGAAAAGAATATCAGTTTTTCAAAGGTCTGGTCACCTAACAATCAAAAGTTAAGCAAAATGATCTCACTGAGGAGTTCCTAAAACCTAAAAGGCCTTTACATGGGCCCAAAGTCATGGCTGTTCTCACCAGAGAAGGGATTTGGCAGGCATCTAGTCTCAAACCTGGGATGGGGAACTAGAAACACTGGCACCAAACTGAGGCAAGAGCAGAGGGCACTGTGATGGAGCCTGCCAGCTTTTTCCAGTCTCAGCTTCATGGATGAAAAGGGCTCAAGTTGTTCCCATAAAAGAGCAGTGGAGGTGAGTGAGCCAGGCAGGTGGCTTTTTGCTCCATTTCTGTTCAAGTACCCTGACATCTCTTGGACAGTATAGGTCAGGTAACGAATCATTTTACAGCTGAGGCATAGAAAATTTTCTTTGTAAAACACCTAGACTCATTCTTTCCCTGTGATTCCCTCAAATGATTTCAGGAGGTTCATGTGTCCATAGCTGTCTCATTGGTGAGGTCTGCGTCTGCATGATCCCACAAGGACAGAGCAGCCAAACTCATAGAAAAGCTTCTCCAGGACAAACATTCAATGGCGTCTGTTTGTAACCCTTTTTAAACTCTTACATCAAGAATACAGAATTCATATATCCAACCTGCAATCCCTCACCACATTTGGAGCCCCAAGTCCCTTTTTCCATGTACAGGGACAATGAGGATCAGCAATCCTGCAGCTTCAAAATTCAGTTCATTTACAAAGCTATGTTTCTCCCATGTAACTTTGCTTTATTACTATCAAAACAGCACTTTTACGTGACTGAACAGATCTTCAAATGGAATAGAGCTTCAAGTATTAGACAGATTTCCTTCTGGTCAATAGGACAGTAAATAGCGTGGCTCGCCAAATTCGGATGCAAGACAGACTTGATCTAAACTAAGAAAGCTTAGAAAAAAAATAGAGATACAAAGCCTTAAAGAACTAGTATATACGTGGTATTTTATTGTACATTTAATTCCAAGAATTTTCTCTCCTTCTCAAGAAGATATAACAAACTGGAAAACTATGAAAATGTATTTGGTGAAAGCCTAGGAGTGATATTCTCATTTAAGCTGTTTCCACTTTTTTCCCTCTTCAGATTTTGAAGCACTGTCTTTAAAACTGTAACATACCCAGAAGGGTTGGCAGAATTGGGACTGGAATAAAATAGGATACAATTTGTAAAATCATCTTCATATATTTGAATAAGGTATGCTTCCCCCTCTCAAACTTACTCTGTAAAATGGCTCTTATAGCAGTTGTTAACACCATAGTGTGAATATGAGGCAATGTGCTATCTCTCTGAGTAATATTTGCATTTTGGATCTCATTTCTAATTGTGGAATGAAATAATCTGTTCCAGATAAAAGAATTTTAAGTTTAAGCCCAGAAATTATTTTTAAGCTCTACTTGATCACCTTTTTTTGGTAGCTTGAAGGGAAGACTCACAGAAAAGTATTTTTTCTTGAGAGAATATTCTCTTCCTGCCAATTTTGCTTTACAAAACTACATTGTTTTACATTATGTATGTTAATCAATGCACTTGGAGACTGTAGGGAGCTGGAAGGACTTAGAGCTGGAAGGACTTTAAAGTTTATCGAATCCAATACCCTCATCCAGGGTTTTTAAAATAATAAATCTACAGCTGTCTTTAAACTCATCTTTGATACAAACTGCTTTTTCATAATGGTCTTTCCCCAGATGAATCTCCATCAGTGACATGATTAGTAACTGTCTCTGGTGTGCATGTCTTTACATCCAGACATGTTCATTTTGCACAACCACAGATACAGTCCTTGAGGTGATGTTACAGAACCGCCCTCCATGGATTATGTGCTATGAATTGTTTTCCTCAATGTGGTGATGCTTTTGCTTTAAGCAATGCTTGATCTCTAGTCACATCGCCTTATTGGCCAGTAGTGAACATGTGTGTGGCAGCAGGTTGGGGTCAGATATGAAACTCATGACCCATAAAAGAGATGTTGACAGGGCCCCATGAGGACAAGCACCTAATATGGGTTTCATTAAACCAAGTGTTCTAACCAAGGAGTTAACCAGCTGCAGATACAGACAAATAGGCACATAACTTTTTTTTTTTTGAGATGGAGTCTCACTCTGTCACCCAGGCTGTAGTTCTGTGGTGTGATCTCAGCTCACTACAACCTCCGCCTCCCAGGTTCAAGCAATTCTTCTGCCTCAGCCTCCTGAGTAGTTGGGACTACAAGCACATGCCACCATGCCCAGCTAATTTTTGTATTTTTAGTGGAGATGGGGTTTCACCATATTGGCCCGGCTGGTCTCGAACTCCTAACCTCATGATCCGTCTGAGTTGGCCTCCCAAAGTGCTGGGATTACAGGTGTGAGCCACCATGCTCTGCCGCACATACCCATTTTAAAATGAAATCATTTTACCATCATTGGCCCACTTTTCAGCAAATGAATGCTAACACATTATCAAGTTTCCAAGCAATTATTCAAATCAGTGGAATGTACAAGATTTCTCTTTTTCTATTACTAAAGATTGTGTTGAGTTGTTAACTGGTGATATGAAAGAACAACCTAAGGAATGGGGTAGAATTTATTCTTATGATTAATAACAGATAGCACATGGACCCTGGCATGCTCTGCAAGGCTTCACATTCCAAAGCAAGAGATCACAGGTTACCCATGACATGACGGCATTTGGTTTTTAGTGAGTGTATTTCATCTTAACTCATGTTGTCATGTGAAGCCATGATGTCACCTAAATGTAGTTAAGTCATAAAAGGTGCCATATTCTCCTAGTAAAATATTATTAGCATTTTACTAGTCTTTCATATCCTATAATACAAGGCAAAGAGGGAATCCAAATGTCTACATTTTTTTCTATGATAGAAATGAACTTAGTATATTTTCAAGAAAAGACTACAGCTGTATGATTATATAACAAAGGCAATATTGTTCAGGATTTAGAATGAAGGAATTCAGAAAATAAAATACAAGCAATACATAAGTGTCTGTATCTTAGAGAGTTTAAAATTTAGTTTCTGTGTAAATCAAATGTGTCCGGTAATACTGTGTCTTGAGGAAGTACATGAAAGGTTATCCCCAACCCTGAGGAACACTGATGTCCCAACCTTATTTTCAACTGCAGCACATTTGCCTAACAGGGACATATTATATGCAATGTTGCACATAACACAGAAGGAGCATGCCAGTAGCTTGCTAGAGGTCCAGAGCCCACCCCCTTTCACAAGGTCTGATCCAAAGCAACACTGAACAGAGTGCAGTGTCATTTGAGGAGAATAGGGCTGATCTAAGACCTTCAGTAAACTTCAAACCTACAGAAAAGTGACCCAGATCTTCACTGCAGTATATCTGTTTAGAGGGAATGTGATGCCAATGAACCATTCGGAGGATAATTTCTTTACTCTAGAATTTCCATTTGTTCTCTCCATCACTGGTGACAGCAGGCATCATAGTGTAGGACTGCATGTTACCACAGGGTCTAGACCATGACCTTAGATGAGGTAGGTGCTTGACAAAGTTTATTTACAAATTTTGTATGTGTAGCAACTTGGTTGACATTATCACCATCTTCATTCACTTTTATTCCAACTGCAGCCAAGAACCCTGCAGGAGCTGAACGGGAGGGGGACACTTTTGCAACAAAGTGCTTAATTAGTTCCCTCAGTTAATAGAGTGAGTCACAGGGCAGGGTTAGAAAGAAAATGCAGATCTGTTTGGGCTAGTATGCTAAATTTAGCTAATGGATCATTTGCTCCATCCTCAAGATAAGATGGAAGAAAGATATTAATAAGTTGAACAGGTATGAAAAAGATGGGCTAGGGACACTCAACAGCTTTTAAGATCTCTTGAAATTCACTTCCATAAAAACCGTTTCCTTGTTTATAACTCTTTGACAGAAGATTAATGCTAGCTCTAAAAGGACCAGTTTTTAGTAGAAGCAAAATACTAACACCCATTAATGCAGATAACTAAAATCCAACCACTATGCAAATGATGGTGTTTAATTTATTTGCCGTGCCCAATTTTTGCTGAAATTATTCTGTCCGCAGTTCCCTGCATGATAACTAGCACTAGGCTGATTTGTGCATAAGGACGTCCACTGAGTCAACCAGCAATGAAGACAACGGGCCCACCCGAAACCAGGGAGCTCCTTTCTGAGAGAGGTGGTTGCGATTCCTCATGGACCATAAATAGAGTCAGAATCAGGGGCCATGTTGGGTCATGCCCAGAACGGCTCAGCTG
Organism: Macaca mulatta; assembly: GCF_049350105.2. NCBI lineage: Eukaryota > Metazoa > Chordata > Mammalia > Primates > Cercopithecidae > Macaca > Macaca mulatta. The sequence goes on from NC_133417.1 coordinate 48,776,084, forward strand.
AGAAAGCCTCCCAAGTAAGAGCCTGCCCTACTTTGAGTGGATGTTTTCATGAAGTCGAAATGCCTTGATGAGAAGAGCATGCTCTATAGTTTCCAGTGTTCAATCCTCAAAGTGCCTAAACTTTTAAAGAAAATTTTTCTGGCTAAGGAAATGATAAATGGCCTTAGGTGTGGAGAGATAAAGATGAATTTTGAAATTCAGAAATAAATCAAAAAAATTGAAAAATAATCAAATTTATTTTGTATTTGTTTGCCCTAAACACATGAATAGATATAATCTGATGAAAGTAGTACAAGTACTCCAGCAATAGCAACACCAAAAATTACACATCTAATTCTGTAAGTTATTTGGGTTTTTAATTTAAGTAAACACTATCTGTTACTATACTTCACCTTGAACTGTAATTTATTGAACAACTAAACTTCAATGCCAAGATACTAGTCAAGGAGATCTGGAGTAGGAGTTCTAGTAGACCCCTCTAGCTATGCTGGAGATAGTTGCAATGCCATTGAAATGATGTGCACATGATTTTGCAGAAGTAGCATCAGCACCAGGCATTTGCAAATGTGCTAAATTCTCCAGAACTTTGATGCAGGCAAAATGTTTAAGGATAGAAATAGAAAACTATGCTATAAACTAAAAGCAGCCTTGCAAGTAATTACATGCCCACTTCTCAGGGTGATAAATTACACTTGCTCATGCTTTTTATACTTTTTCTATGATTTATGAGAAGATTATAGGTAATCTTTTTCTTTCCATTGATACTAGTAAAGTTGCATCAAGGCCATACATGTCAGTCTGGAATAAAAAAACTGAGTATGATCTGTAGCCAAAACAGGTGGTGAAAGAATGTAGCAGCTAGGATGTGAGACTGAAAAATAAGCAGGGTGGGGGGGACTAGCGAATCATTGAACACCAGTTTATGCCACTGGTAGCGCAGCTGTGAGAAATAAAACTCAACTGTGTTCACAATTGCAATTGACAACCTGAAGACAAATGGAAAGCCAGAGACAGACAGCTCCTAGAGATGGCTTGGCACCCACAAGTTTAGCCAGAACACTGTGCAAGGAAAATAGAATGCAGATGCGGAGAGAAGTAGCTGAGAGATAAAGGAAGAGACTATAGGTATCAAGTCCATCAGGTGAACTTCGAGGCCAAGTGGTGGGCATGGGGCTGTCTCTGCTTTAGATGCTTAGAAATGGTCTCCTGGGAATTGATGATGACCATGACTTTTCTCCCATAGCTACAGAATTTCCATGCCTGTAATATTTTCACCACTTTTCCAGATGAATTGCGGTTTACTCCAAGACAGCTCATCCCAGTCCAAAGTTTCTGTGGTCATGTCCTCTTTCCACCGTGAACTTTCCATGCAAATGATTTTTGCCAAGTCACCCAAATACGAATTTCATTGACATTTCTCACAATTCACAATTTTTTGAAGGATTGGGGCTGTCTTTTCATTGCCAGGACCTCTAAGTCCATACCTTTTTAACGTAAAGTTATTCCAATGACTTCTCAGAGGATTTTTTTCCTCTCCCCGTTTCAGAATCTTAAATTTTAAAGAGTTGTTTGTGTCTAACCTCCTGCTATAGGAAATCCTTCTAAAGCAATCTTGGTCACTCAGACTCTATTTACTGTCCTCTGAAGGAGGGAGAGGTCTTGCGAGAAAGTTTTTATAATATTGATTCACAAATAGTTCTAATTGTCCTACTTCTATTTGTTGACTGAACAAACATATGCCTTTTCTTTATAATAGCCTTACATACATATAAAGATGGCATTTATTTCTCTAATCATCTCCTGTACAGGTTAAATCATCCTGGTTCCTTCTCTCATTTAACTCAAAATAATTTCTGTATTTCACCATCCTGGCCATCCTTTTCTGTGCAGACTTCATTCTGCCATGCTTCTCTTCAAATGGGTACCCAGACATAATATCCTGGCATAGTCCAAGCCATACTAAGAGCCAAGGCATTGTAATTTCTCACAAGATAATTTCAATCTATGCAGCCTAAGATCTTTCTAGGTTTTTAATTGCTACTTTATGCTCTTGGCTTAAATTTAGTATGTCATCAATGAAACCCTCCAACTCCTTTATCTTTGCTACATGATCAATAGTATTACTTTTCATCTTCTGAAGATATTCATGTGGATGAAGGATTTTAACTTAATGTTCAAATGTGACCCAAAAAAGCAGTGCAAAACTAATAGATGGACCAATGCTGAACCTAAAAATTTAATTACTGATAACCATCCTCTACCAAAGAATGCTAGATATTTGTTCAGCTTATTTCCCTCTCACTGGGGCAGAGATAGTCTAGGGTGGGGGAAGGGTAGAATGGCATGAACCCGAGTTCAAGTCACCAAAGAAATTGAATGTGTCAGACACATGGCAAGGCTTTCAAGCTGGACAGAATGTAATCCATTGGGATTAGTAGAAAATAAATCTAGAAAGGCAAACTTAGAAAATATTACAGAGGATCTTAGAAGCTAGACAGTGACATTTTATCTTTATTCAGTAGACACTGGGGAGAACTTAAAGATACTTGACCAGGGCAGTGACAGAATAAGATGAACAACTAATATCCATATAGCAACCAGGTATTATAAAGTAATTCTTGCAGATATCATCTCATGAATTAGAACCACACCCTAGAAAGGTTGGTCCAATGGTGACATGGAAGATGGAGTCAAAGCAGCTACAGGAAGAACTTGGAGCCAGGAGAAGCCATGCAAGCAAATGTGGTTTTCAACTAAGAGAGTATGAAGTCTTTAATCAGAATAGTGGAGGCTAGAGTTTAAAAAAGGAAAGCCAAGATAAAATTGACAATGGAAAGGAATTGACTGGATGTGGTAACTGATTAGATATAGAAAGCAGCAAAGTAAATCAATCATGACCACAAAATTTTAACTAGAAAAATGGTAGTTTTTTATAATAGTAGGGAGAAAATAGCAAGAGAAACTGGTTTTTTATGGCGCTGGAAAATGGTGGTTTGATCAGGTGAATTAATATGCATGTATCTCTTGGACATCTATTTAAAAAACCTCCAGAGTATAGAAAGTCATAAATGTGTGTGTAACCCTTGGCAGTCATATTGACATTAGTGGTACCGGACATATGAAGTATCTAGATAAGTTACAGGAATAAACAAGAATTCCAAATGAGAGAAAGTAAAAAGAGAAGAGAGAATATTAAGAATAACCAGTCAAAGCAATAAGACATCCACCAGGAAGGCAGGAAGAGAACTTACATTGGGTTGTCATTCAAGGCAATGAAGGAGAGAAGATGGGTGGGGGCAGAGTGTAGGAGTAGCAGCAGCATTTAATGCTTATAGAGTCTGCAATTGATAAAGCTCGTGATAGGCCCAAGCATGGACCAGTTAAACACATTAGCATGAGTCCTCTAGAAGAAACTGGGATCTGGAATTTGACCTCTCCCTAGCACTAGGAGGACAAACGTATTTGCTGGGAGGAAGTTTACTGCAGCAACAGAACATTGGTGTGGTTCAGAGATGTAGCTGGCTCTCTTCAGAATTAAGTGTCCTGCTGGAGAATCCAAGAGCAAGAGATAATGAGAGACTCAAAAAGGTAGAGCTAGTGGAGGCACATGCCAGTTATTCATCAACCAGGGGTTAGGAGAATCTCAGTCACCAGGCTGGAATGCAGGGGTGGGGTTCTGCTTTCTACTGACAGTGGCGATGCCCCAGGAAACTGATGATATGGGATTCTAGGCAGATTCCAAAACATAGATTCCAGTACAAGTAAAACTGGGAGGCAGAAATTGGACAATATTAGAATTTGGAAGAAAGTCAAGGCAAAAAGAACAACATGGATAACTTGGTCGTATAGTCTCAGAGCATGGGGCTAGAGACCCAAAAATTTTTGCCTAAGGTTAGGAATCTGAGTTTAAACCTGCAGGGGCTCCTAGCAGCTGCAGCTATGAAGACTTTTTGAATGCAGAGACTGAATTTGACAAAGAGACTGTATCTTCAAGAATGAGTTTCAACTAGGATATATGGGAGCTGGTGTGAAAGTCAAATTGCAAGACGTGAAGGAATGAGTGAGTGAAAAAGAATGCAGTGCATGGAGGCCGGGCACGGTGGCTCACGCCTGTAATCCCAGCATTTTGGGAGGCCAAGACAGGTGGATCATGAGGTCAGGAGTTCAAGACCAGCCTGGCCAATATGGTGAAACCCAGTCTCTATTAAAAATACAAAGCTAGGCACGGTGGCACACACCTGTAGTCCCAGCTACTCAGGAGGCTGAGGCAGAAAAATCATTTTAACCTGAAATCATGCCACTGCACTCCAGCCTGGGTGACACAGCGAGACTCCATCTCAAAAAAAAAAAAAAAAAAAAAAAAAGTAGTGCATGGAAACAACTGATGAAATTTTGCACTGAGAGAGGGAGAAAGAGGCAGAAAATTAGCAAAGTCCAGAGAGAGTTTTCTGTTTTTATCTCTTGGTAATGAAAATAAAAACTTCTATAAGCAGGCTGGTGGGGTGGCTCTCCCCTTTAATCCAGCACTTTGGGAGGCATAAGCAGGTGGGTCTCCTGAGGCCAGGAGTTCGATACCAGCCTGGCCCACATGGCGAAACCCCATATCTACTAAAAAAAAAAAAAAAAAAAAAGTACAAAAAATTAACCAGGCATGGTGGTACCCGCCTGTAATCCCAGCTACTCAGGAGGCTGAGGCAGGAGAACTGTTTGAACTGAGGAGGTGGAAGCTGCAGTGAGTCGAGATTGCACCATTGCACTCCAGCCTGGGTGACAAGAGTGAAACCCATCACAAAAAAAAAAAAAAAAAAAAAAACAACTTCTGTAAACAGAGAGAAGGAACCAATGGAAAAAGGAATCATTCATTAAACTACAGGACTGCAAGACAGAAGGAGGAGAAGGGTAAAGGGGTACACAAAGGATATGTTGGCCAAAAGTTCCATTTGAAAGTACAGCCTCTAGGAAGCAGCCCTGGGCAGTAAGAGCATGAGACAGAGGATCCAAGGCCTGTGTTTTAGTCCTCATTTAGCTTCTACTCCACCATGGAAGCCTGGACAAGTGCTTCTCTCTGGGTCTCTGTTTGCTCAGGAATAAGGGAGATGGCCTAGATCTTCTGGCTTATAACTAATTATAAACAGGTAGATCACAGATGTGTGGAAGGGAAGAAAGGTGATTGGAAAGGAAGATGTGAGCAGCTTCAGTGTTCTAAGTTAGGAAGCAGCATAACCTGGTGATGGCTATGGCTGGTGGTGGAGGGTGTCCCCTGGACTACTAGAATCAGATGAGAATCAGCTGAAGGGATGGCAGAGAACAGAAAGGCCATGAGAGAGTGCAGGGCACAGTGGCTGAAATCTTAGCCAGGCCATTTCTGAATGCTTGCTCAGTTGCTCACACAAGTGTCTAAGTTATGAGGCCTTAGACAAACTACTTAATCTCTCCTGACATGTTTCCTCATCTGTAAAATGGGAGTAATGGTTCCCTCATTATTTTCATAAGTAAAGGAATAATGAACACATTCAATAAGAAAATGCATGTATATTGCCATTTCCTATATTGCCGGACCTACCAGTGTGCTCACACGAGCTAATGGTAGTTGAGACAAAAAAGAGGAAAACAAAGCCGATAGGAAATAGTAGAAATTCATACTGATTTCCAAGATTAGAGTTTTGTAACTTGCCCTTCTACTACCACTGTCTTGAAGTGAGCATAGACAAGCAGTTAATGAAAAGAATTCATAGCATGGAGGAAGAGGAAGAAGTGAACGTGTTTCTGGAGGGCAGACAGGTGGGTGACTGAAGGACTGACCAGATAGGCAGAGAAGAAAAACTGAAGTGACATTTAAGAACAGAGAGGGTGACAGCCCCAGGGCCAAAGGCCTGGGGAATGTGGTTCTAGGTCAAAAGGAATTGGGTGAAGCAGGAGCTTTGGACCATGTGGTCAAAGAAATGAAACACAAAGCTTAAAGAATTGAAAGGCGTCATATAGGAAAAGATTTTTTTAGAAGAGAGAAAAACTAAAAGCAAGAAGCAAAGAAAATTTCTAGAATGAGGGACAAAATGCTACGTTTTCTGGCAAAGAAGGATTTGGGGGTGGGGAGAGACAAAGTCATTATATTTTGATATTTGTTTACTATTTTGCCACCTATATATCTTATTAGTTAAATGGAGACATTGAATAAAGAAGAAGTAGTAATAAAACAAACACAACTAGAGACCCTGGAAAGGAAATGGCTCAAAGGATGGCTTGGCCCTCTGAATCGTACTACTGGCTGAAGAGCAGGGGAAGTTAAGGTCACTAGAGACTCGGAAGCTAAGGTTCTGAACCCTGCACTGGGTGTTTTTGTCTTCCTTGTAAAGTTATAGAGGCATTTCACAAGTATTTATAGTGAGGATGTTAGGCTAACCATAGAACTAGGCCTAGTGAAAATCACCATCAAGATTCACGAGCAATTGCCTCAATTATCATAACTTACAGACTGCTTACTCAAGTGCCAGGCACTGTTCAACACAATCTTATTAATCTCCACTATAAGACCCTATGAAACTATGGTTTTGCACATCTTACAGATAAACTGAAGCTCAGAGATGTAATGTCACTTACCTAAGGTCACTGTATTAGTTTGTTTTCATGCTGCTGATAAAGACATACCTGAGACTGGGAAGAAAAAGGGGTTTAATTGGACTTACAGTTCCACATGGCTGGGGAGGCCTCAGAAGCTTGGTGGGAGGCAAATGGCACTGCTTACACGGTGATGGCAAGAGAAAAATGAAGAAGCAGCAGAAGTGGAAACCCCTGATACATCATCAGATCTCCTGAAACTTATTTACTGTCACGAGAACAGCACGGAAAAGACCAGCCCCCCACCCCCATGATTCAATTACCTTCCCCTGGGTCGCTCCCACAACACCTGGAAATTCTGGGAAATACAATTGAAGTTGAGATCTGGGTGGGAACACAGTCAAACCGTCATGCCATCAGTCACTGAGGTGGTCAGTGGCAGAGCCAGGATTTAACCCTTCAAGCACTTTCTCATATTATAGATAAATTTCAAAGTGGAGGCAAATTGTCAGAAAACAGTTGATATTTTTCATTCAAAAGAAGATGCATGAATCACAATTATTTTTCTCTTAGTAATCCACTTAGTGAACTTCTATAATCCATTCTTCCCTGAATAACTTCCTATATTAGCTTGCCATTTTAGAATGTTCTCTGGAAAAATGTGTTTAGAGGTCCAATGTGGGAAAATTGATAACTTCAAAGTATGGAACAAAAGTTGTACAAAATCTCAGTTTTCTGAGTATAGCAAGTATTAAGAAACTTAGCAATAAAGTCCTAAAAAATGTAATTGTAGCTTGGTGGCACTGTTAAATATGTATACTGTGGTCTTTTTGACAATTGTATTAATCCCTTTACAAAGCCTTCAGAAGTTCCATCACAGAAGCATGGATGCTGTTTTGATCTATTTATTACTCTTAAGTGTTCAGAGAACTGTCCCTATTTTCTAATTAACACTTTTAAAGATAAAAAGCCATGTATTAAATCAATCTGAATGATGGTTGTTTGTGAATCCCACAAGATAAGGCAATTTGCATGTTCACTTTGTACTTCCAAACTAAATCTGCCCATCTCCAAAGCAGTCCCTTATAATGTAAACCTTTTGTGAGCATTTGTAACTTGAAAGAAAGTTTGGCCTACTACAGAAGCAGTGCCAATTATCTAAAGGGCTTCGTTACCAAACATGATTAAGATGCAAAGATATTGGGTTGTTATTTTATATTGTTTGCTGTGGAGTTCGAGGAAACGACTTTTAAAGCATCCAGGATTATAGATTATTACCTTTTTATGGAGGACTAACACAACTCATTTCCCCCAACAGTTAACAGCTTTCAAAAGTAACCAGTTGCCACTCATTTGGGGTAGAATTCCTTTGATATGAATTAAATTGCTTGCTGATGAAATGCACCTTTCAGCGACCTGTTTGAGTTTCAGCTGATGCTGTAGCACGCTTCGTGATGTGAATTCTAGCATCGGTGCTAAATCACAGTGGTGATTTATTACTGGATTTTCAGGACTGATGAGTCAGCACTGTAAGATGTTTACAAAATTAGACTTTCAAGAACAATGGCACCTCTCTCATTAAACAGAAACCTTTGTTGCCCATACAGGCTATTGTTTCCACATGGTTGTGGTGTGATGTGTTCACACTTGGGGCTCCCATCAGCTAGGGTTTCTTTGCGTTTGCAGAATCTGTCTTCATTGGACTTAAAGTGCTCAATCAACTTTGAAACCATGTGTAAAGGCTCCGGTCCTCCAAATTCAAGAAAGAATCCATTATCTTTTCTAAACAGTTCAACCTGTGCTTTCCCTTTGCCAAATAATTCAAGAAACCAGAAACTTCACATTGGCTAGTGAAGTTGTATCAGATTTTTCTTTTCTTTTTTTTTTTTTTCTCTAAAGAAATGAAAAGCAATGCCTTGTATCTGTGGATCTCTTGTGAATGGCTCTGTAAAAGTTAAGACCTGGAAAAAGCTACAAGGCAGTGGATGAGATGGCGGAAATGTGTTGCTGACTTTTTCTGGGGAAAAGCAGAGGGTGTTTTTTTTTTCTTCATTCAACAAATGTTTGTTGACCTTCTGTTGAATAACAGGTGCTGCTATATTACTACAGGTGCTATCAATATGAACATAAACATGACATCCTTGTCTTCATGAAGTTTACTTTCTAGAAAAGAAGATGGACATAAAACAAACTCAAAAACACATAAAATAATATCAGCTCATAATTTCTATAAGCATTAGATACATCCCCTAAAATTGAAATACTTTAAACCTCAGCAAATGCAAGCAAACTAAGGCCTGCTTATTCCCAAAACAATTTTGAGCTTATTTTAATAAGCAGCAGCTTCCTGGCCGGGCACTGTGGCTCACACCTGTAATCTCAGCACTTTGGGAGGCCAAAGTAGGCGGATCACCTGCGGTCAGTGGTTCAAGATCAGCCTGGCCAACATGGTGGAACCCCGTCTCTACTAAAAGTACAAAAAATTAGCTGGGCGTGGTGGTGGACACCTGTAATCCCAGCTACTCAGGAGGCTGAGGCAGGAGAATTGCTTGAACCTGGGTGGTGGAGGTTGCGTTGAGTCAAGATCACCCATTGCACTCCAGCATGGGTGACAGAGTGAAACTCTGTTTCAAAAAAAAAAAAAAAAATAGCTCCGTTTATAACAGCTTTCATACAGCAGCTGTTTCTTAAGACCCCATGCACAGTTTTCATACTTTAGGTTCTGTTATAAATTCAACCTAATTATCATAGCACTTTCTAGCGTTTTATTTTCTGAATCTAAATGGAAATGATCAGAGAGTGCATCATTGCTGACTATTCTGGGCATGTTTAGTACGACCCAACCCACAGAAAGAGCAACTCGACAATCTTTTGATGCCTCCTCTATCACTATTATTAGATAATTAACATGATCATAATTTTTTCTGTATTGTATATTGATTATAATGAGACTAAGTATGGACAAATAAAACATATTACCAACTCAAATCCTAAAGCAATGGATTTCAGCATTTGGCTCTTGTTCCTATGACAAAACACATGGCAAATGATGTTCACACGTGGGACATAGTTCCGTGGACATTTCAGGATGTGTGCAATCCTCAGGACATCAGCGATACCTCCAGTCTTTTTTTATTCACTCAAGAATGCAAAAGGGAATATCAGTGAGTGAGAATGAAATCATTGTAGGAATAACCTTGACTCCTCTGCTCCCATTTATTTTTGAGTAAATCAGTTGAAAACTATTCCTTTTTTTTTTTTTTTTTTTTTTTTTTTTTGAGACAGAGTCTCGCTCCATTGCCCAGGCTGGAGTGCCGTGGTGTGATCTCGGCTCACTGCAAGCTCTGCTTCACAGGTCACTTCATTCTCCTGCCTCAGCCTCCCAAATAGCTGGGACTACAAGCACCCGCCACCACACCCGGCTAATTTTTTGTATTTTTTAGTAGAGACGGGGTGTCACTGTGTTAGCCAGGATGGTCTTAATCTCCTGACCTTGTGATCCACCCGCCTCAGCCTCCCAAAGTGCTGGGATTACAGGCGTGAGCCACCGCGCCCAGCCGAAAACTATTCTTCATCACAAATTACTTGTGAACCTCCGACAAAGAATCATAATAAATGTATGTGCCACAACAGTGCACTTAGAACCGCTGACTGCAAGGACATAAATTATTCTAAAATTAGATAATCATACATGTTCTGAATTTTCAGAAATTCATTATATAGTTAATTACAATAAATTTTAAGAAATTAATTATAATAATAGTTACCAATAACCAAAGCCAACCACTGCCATAATTGAAACACCTAATTTGCTTTATGATTATAAACTTCTCTTTTCTCTCTTCAGTACTAAAGATTTGGTGGTAGAAGGGGCAGGGAGCTCTTAGCTCTTCCTAAAGCAGGTACTTCCTTTTCTCTACAGCCTGTGCGTCTTTCAGATCTCCACTGACAAGGTGTTGATATGTGGAAGTAGTTACCTCAGGTCAAGTGTTCCTGCAGCCAGGCTGCAAGTACTCACTTCAATGGAAAGCTCTGAGGTCCCTGCCAGCCCCTCTGGTCTACAGATGTCTCGGGATGCAGCCCCACCCTTTCTTAGTCACAGCAGTGGGATTTGCAAATGAGCAACACACCAGAGTTGTAACCAACCTTAAGGTGGACTTCAGCAAAAGGTAGGAAACTTGTTGGCTTCAGAAATGTACTTTTTAATGTTTGATATACTTCAAAAAATTTACAAGAATTCCTTCATTGTCAATTCAGGTGGGACATTTTGTTCTTTCTGTGAATGAGTCCTTTGCTTATTTTTGGGAAAATGTGGTTTTACATATCCTAAGTTTAACCATAAATCCTTCTGAAATGCAAACTGAAAGCACACTTTCCTTCTCATTAAATTCCATTATACCAAAAAAAGATCTAAGTATAACTGTAACAGCATCTATGCAGGGCTGTAAACCAGAAGTACAGGACTGCCTTGTAAACAGTGCTACATAGGAAACTTGGGAAGGTCTGCCTCTCCGTTGTGACTCGACAGGCAATTGCTATGTGAAGGCAGATTTAGACATTAGACTAGATGCTTAAACCCAAATTTTATGGCTGTATAGCCTTGTAGGAGTTTTATTTTTATCATTGTGAAACAGGAAACATGTTTGATAGAAAATGAAATCAATAAATACCATTTCTATAGAATAATGTGACTGCTTGTTGATAGGCAGCATCTTGGAACTTTGTTTTTCCTCATTTTAGTGAATGAATGAAAACTTTGTCAAATTTAGGACTTCCATGGGCATGATGAAAAACTATTGCTTAAAGGCAGATTTTAAAACTTCAACAAAGGGAAGGAAAATATAGAGAAGAAAAGGAAAAATAAAGGAAAAGAAGGGAGGACAAAGACATCGGATGAAAGAAGCAAAAACTGAACAAGGAGAGAAGAAAGGAAGGAAAGAGTGAGGAATGAAAGGAGAAAGGAAAGAAGGGGAAGTAAGGGAAGGATAAAATAAAATATGGCACTTAGGCACACTAGCAATATGGTTATTTAAGTACACTGAATTATCAGAGTGGATCAGCAAAAAGTTAGAAAGCACAGGTGTCTCTGTAATTGTGATACATTGGGAAAATTCACACTGTTAAATGAGCCTCAAATTCTCACTTCTACCTGTGTGATACAGAAATACACTGTTAGTACACTGGGCCGTAATCCAAAAGATGCCAAAACTAGTGTGTGAGAATGGAAGACTTGCAAAATTCTTCTGTCTTGTGCTCCTCTAGTATCAAATCAGAATGTGTACATTTATGTTTTATATGCTATTAGTAAGGCACATTTGTTGAATGTTTGGATTGAATAATTTTAAGAACACACCACTATTTTTATAAGAAAAATATCCTTAAAACATGATAAAGATTCAGTGTTAATTTTTTTCATAGAGACATGGTTTAAATCAAGTTCACAATCCTGGGGGTGGGAAGTCAGCAAAATGCTGAGAAAATGATGCAGAACTAGTAAAAAGGAAACAATTTGCATGAAGGCTAAAATACAGCTCTTGGAAGGACAGCCTAGGATACTAAAGAAGAAGACATAAAACTAAAGAAGATATTTGGTCTCCCTTTTCCCATGTAAATGTAAAACAACAAACCTAACATCGTGCTTCAGATTAACTATATCATAGAAGCATTTGCTGTATGAAATTTCTGTTCACAAAAAGACATGCTATATCTGAATGCACCAATCATTCTATTAATTACCAACTTTCTTTGTACTGAAAAATTTTTGTCCTACTGTAAATGTTTTTGTTAATGGAGATAACATCAGTGAAAACTTTACCATCTCCATAATACTGGTTTAAATTGACCACATGGTTAGAAATTAGAAATCTAAGATTTTTGTCAAACACATATACGAATTTCAATTTCTACAACTATCAAATATTTATTCTTTTGGTTCTCCATTCATCAATCTCTAAATGGAGAAAATGTATATATTATGGATTTGCTTGTCTGCACTCTATTATGGAGCAATCCTTGCCCACATTTAAAGATGTATTTAAAGAGAATTTAAATTTAAACAGATTCATATGCACGTGCATACATAATGAAAGAAAGGAAAAGGGAGGAAACGTTATGGAATTTCCTTTCTATTTTTTTCTGCAAAACACCACTTCTTACATGTGTAGGTTTTGGGGTATTCTTTCTTAAGAGGATATTCTTTCTTTCCTCTTATCAGGGTAGGGTACTGAGAGCAAACGATATTTTATTTATAATATTCAGGAATTTTTTTTCTTCGTTTTTATTTCTGCTCACCCATAAAGTTACTATTGTAGCAACATGTTGGCCGATCACACTGTCCAAAAGTAGTTAAGTCTAAATTTCCAAAGGAAATATAAATTAAGACACAGATGGATGTTGTTGTATGAGGGGAACCTGGTCTGGGTTTCCAGGGTGATAGAGAGAGAGAGAGGGAAGTGATGCTTTACCTCTTTTAACCTGGTTGTTAATGCATCTTTGCACAATTAATTCATGCCTAACATTTAAATGCATTTATAAATCCTCTGAGGGTTAAATAATGTCATTACTGTTTCGTGGTACGTTACTGTTGTGCATCTATACCAGTTGTGCCCCAAATTCCTCATTATTGTCCTTCAGTAAACAACAACAAATGGTGAAGTTTAGTTGCATCAGCATTTCGATTTCCTCATGAAAAATTGGCCTTCTTTCTTTTTGGTTTGTGAGCACCCGGGCTGATATCACTCATGCCATGTTATATAACAAAAGGCAAAAAGGCAACTTGAGCAATTGTCTGATGTCACTTGCTTATTTTGGATGCCATTTTGATCCACGCAACTCAGACTATGGGCATTGTTTCCTTGTGCCCCTATAAATGGCAGAACAATCAACTGAATACACCAATCTCCTAGTTCTAGCTCTTTGCCAAGTTCACTCTGAGATTTAGCCAATTATCCTCATCAGTTTATGGTATGACATATTCCCTTGCTAAGAAAATTCTTACTGCCCCACTGAGTCTCATTCTCTTTTAAACTTATATACAAATCACAGCCGGCTAATGGACATAGTAAGTGCTTTCCTGTACGTGTCAAAGATCACCGGGTTTGCGGTTGCTTCTCTGATGGGCATCACTGGCATCCCAGGTACTTCCCTGGGGAGAGTTACAGAAGTCTGGCTGCAATCAGCACCGTGTCCTAATCCTGCATATGAGTATCATATCTCTCGAACAGGTGCTGGCACCAAAGACCGAGACCAGCTATAACTCCAGCAGCCTTTTTCATGAGATAATAAGATTTTAGGCAGGTTTCATAAAAACGTTGAGATTCACTGAATCGATAAATGTCAAATAAATAGGGAAAGTAACTGAGTGGTATACGTGTTGATCTGTCATCGATAGAGCTGTAGATCAGATGGCGATGTGATCATTTTTAGCGCAGCTCTTCCCATCCTCTGCTCAAATGCACCAAATGAAGCGCCCATTTGCTGACTAGAAATTCACAGTTGAGGTCGACTGACGATGCGGTGCAAAGAAGCCTGTTCTGTTCCTCTGCTCACAGACAAGCCGTGCCAACCTTCACCTTTAAATAGCCCTGTATTTAATTATGCGATATTTAGAAATAAAGTTCAGTCGCAGTTCACTAATAATTTGTACCCGCCTAAGAGGAAGAGAGTTAGCAATCAGCAACTCAAAAAAAAAAAAAAAAAAAAAAGGACAGCTCAGTGCCAGTTTGCAATATAAAATAAAGCATTTATTTAAGGGCAATTTACAGTAAATTAAACTGGACTATAACAAAAATATCCTGGATTTTTTAAAGGGTGATGTTATTTTTCTATTTCACCATAAAACCTTAGCAGCTATGAATTAACTTAAGCAAACGGAACAAAAACTGAACCCAAGAAAGGTATAAGAGCTACTTTCTTGAAAACAAAACAATCTTTTCGTTCCTGCCATTTGTCGGAATTCTTCCTCCGGGCAAGCTGGACAGCTGCACTAGTAGGTTTTTCAGTCATGGATTGTAAGCCCCACCTGGCTAGATTTGTTTAGCAGACAGCTGGCAGAATTAAATAAAAAGAATGGGACACAAAATGCTTCCAAAAAAAAAAAAAGCTGAGAGAATACTTTTTGGATGTTTTAGCCTTTTGGAGGTTTATGGTTTCCCTTTCTACTTTTTCTTGCCTATATCCACATGTTACTATATGTGAACATATCTCGTGGATATTTTCTCTCAATTATAACTCCATAGCTGAGGTAAGAATGCAGCACAAATGAAAACATCAAGTAAACATGTCTTAAATGACTTTTTTTTTAGTTAGAAATACCAATTTGCAGTTTATAAGTCCCCAAGAATGACATCAGTTTTAAATTACCATTTTTTATTTCTGCATTTTCTTTGCTATTTTTTAAAGCCAATAAAATAGATTTTCTTCATCTGGAATGTTCTTTCTAGCTTAAAGATAAGAAGGAGTCTAAATTGTGGGAATGGCATCCTTCTGCATCTGTTTCTCTCACAAACCTATCAAATATCTAATTTTTGGCATGACTGCTGACTCCGACAGGGGGATGACATAAACCAGCTTTGTGGTTACATGTTTCATTTTTAATCTCATGGAAATAAAGATCAGCACTGAAGTGTCCCTTCACATGTGACAATTTGAGACTCTTTTCCAAAAGCTCAGGCAGAGGGGCGTTAACCGGGTTAAATTTAACACACAGCATATGCAAAAGTGGCATGGATTTTTATGCTAAGGCACAAGACAAACCTGCCTTCAGCAGAGCCTTGTTCCTCTCTGAAGCACAAGCCACAAACAATGGGAACTGTATAACTCGGTGGCAGCAGGGTACCGAAGAATGATGGAAAATGCATACAAGAATGGGGAGATGAAGTAGCTCGCTCAAGAGCCACACATTTTCTGTTTATTTTATCTCTTTCCATAAATGCGACGGACGAGTGGAATATTTCATCCATCCTAGATTCACTACTTAGCATGGGGAGAATCCAGACTTTTCATTAAACACAGTAAATATAGTACGGAAGGTTCAAAAAAACCAAAATGGTTTGGATATGATCCTGATTGGAAGAGCTCCATGAAAATAGATTCCAACTGCTTATAAATGAGCAAGGGGGAAGGGCATGCTTGTTTTAAAGGCAGCATGGCAGAGAAACATTAATGCTGATAGCCCAGCTATCATCTATGAGATGACCATGAACAGCCTCGACAGCCAGTGTAGAACTACTCAGAAGTTCACATTTCCATAGCCCATGGAAATGTATCGAACATTAAGGACTAAGCTAGGAAACAAACTCTTTAGTTCATTACCCTAATATTTGCTTTCCAGAGCGAAAGCCTGACTTGGCCCTTCTCCATCCAGCCTATACATCTCTCCATGCAATGTAGACTTTATGGAGCCAGGCATGATCTGTTCATCGCAGAGGCCTGATTCTCTCTAAGCACTGATATCAATATCATACATTTCAAATACAAGGGAGGCCTGGGCAGGCTTAATCCCCCGAGCCCAAGTAAACGGAACATGGTCTCTAGAAAGGCTGTTGGCATAGAACAAAAAGACAGTGTTACTGTTTATGCTTTTACATGGTTAGCAAAATGGGTCCCCATCAAAGACTAAGAAAACAGCCATGGTGAGAAGAGAGGAGTGAGGTCACTCTAGGTTTCTGTCTGACCCTTATATGCAATCCAATCTTGGCTGTCATCTAACAATGTTGTATTTAGTTTGATAGATACAATTACATCTATCTAGCCAGATGATTACAGTACTGTACATCTTCCATGCATTCATGGCTTAGCTGAATTAAAAACTACAAAATCTGTTTGTATGTGCTATGGGCTTTCCTCTTCTTCCTTCATAAAGATTTCCTTTCCTCCTCTCCCTCCTGCCCAAGAAAAGGAAAGGAAAAGAATTCCCTGTAAATTGTGTATTCTGATTCTGAATTATTTTGTAAATGTTTCATATGAATCCATCAAGTCTACCCTAGATCAACTTGCATCTCAGCCAACTTCTTTACTAAAGAAAATTGATTCTTGTTTACTTCTTTCAGGAAGGAGAATCATGATGAATTTTAATAGGATAACCCCCTACTGTTAGAAAATCTCCCTCCGTTGGCTAGAGGAGCTTTGAAATTCGAAAGTCAGAAGTAAGCCTGGATTTTTTAAAAATATTTTTTTAGACAAGAAAAAAGATTTCTACAAGTTTCAAGCTCAACCTTAATAATTGCTCAACAGCCATATTTTTTCCTGTTTTCATCACCCCAATGAGCAGTACGTTATTCTGATACTTTGTTAAAAGACCCTTTAATTGCAAATTGACCTTCAATTTTTAACGGAATCGCCCACCACCAAGCAGTATTTTATTTCTGGATGAAAATTAATATCATTCCTTTCCATTTTAGCACACATAAGCATTTAGTTGGGGATGGTGTAGACTACTTATCAAAGTAAATATTCCTAGGAGAAAAAAAGTAGTTTTCTAAATGTTAATTCTACTAATTGAAATCTGCTAGAGAAAGAATTTATTATTTTGGATAGAGGTAAACATAGTGCTATAAATATATAGCAAAAATCCCATAGACATCATTGAATACATCGTTACAGAATCTCATATTTGGCAACAGAAAATGTACTCTATTATTTGTTGGGTCAAAAGAGACTACATATCCTTGAGAAGATTTTTTTTTTTTTAATTTCTAGAGTTAAATTTATAGCGTAACAGAAAATTACTAACTTCTTCCACTACCTAGAGTTTCAAGTCACTAATTTTACTAATCCATTAAATGTATGTTTCTACGCTTAAGAAACCAAAGAAACCTGCAGATTCTGTATATTTACCCAGGGATCACTTTCCTGGTGGTGAAATGTAACCAGCTCTTTTGCAGAATGGAGCAATCACTGGGTGCCAGTAACACTATGCTACGATGTGCAGAGAGGGAAATGAAGGCTAGCTCATCCGAAGGAAACTACAGGGGAATTTTAGATCAGCAGAATGCAATTATCCAAGTTGGAATTGTTCCAGAACACCAAAGAGAACTCTAAAGGTGGGTAAATTGAATAGCGTTTCTCCTCAATTCCAGGACAAGCAACTTCATCTCACAAGACTGGTGCTTGTTCTGTTTATTCGTCTTTATGTTGTGAGTACTACTGGACACATGCTGGCCACCGCCACAGGAGGTGAAGGGTGTAGAACACTTGATCAGAATCAGGGGCATCAGATCAATAATAGGCACCCTATCCCCTTCTGCTATCCAAAAAGTGAAAGATGTTTTTAGAATCGGTTTCAACGTACAATTTATTTATCAACTGGGTACTCAGGGAGACTCTATTTTCCAGCTCCTCTTGCATCTACGTATGATCACATGACTGAGTTCTGGCCAATGGAATGTGGGTGGATATATATACTTGACTTTGAGCTTAGTCATAAAATAAATATACCACTTGATTCCTTTCTCTGTCTTTGTCTGTCTCTCTCTCTCTCTCTCCACACACACACACACACACACACACACACACACACACACTTATTCATCCAGAAGTGCAGCACTCAGGGATCTCAGAGATGGTAGATTAAAAGAGTTCAAATCCCTGAGTCCCTGCTTAGAGGGCTGCTATCCAGAAGAGTGACTCAAGCTACATCACACCATGACATCAACAAGAGAAAAAAAACACTTACGGTGTTAAGATTTGGAAGTTTTTGTTCCAGGAGCTAGAGAGATCTTGACTAATGTGATGTCCACAATAGAAATGAAATTCCTTCAAATTCCAGAATTGAGAAAGTTGAAAAAAGTTACTACATAAAACAAGAACTTCCATTCATTGCTTATGGGAGTGTAAAATTTGCTAGTGTTCTGAGGGGAAAAATGGGCAAAAAATATTAAGCTGTAATGGCTTCGTATCTTTTTTATGCTTCAACCTAGTAAACGCTACATCTAGACTCTATCCTGACAGAAAAATCAAAACTAGTGACCAAGATCTTTGTTCCTCAGAACATGGTTTATGTTAATAAAAATATTATATCACATTAACATTAAAAAGGATAGTTAACTAAACTGTGTTTATACCTCTATTAGGAAATACTATTCAATCATCAAAAATTATATACCCAGTAGGCCGGGCGCGGTGGCTCATGCCTATAATCGTAGTACTTTGGGAGGCCGAGACAGGCAGATCATGAGGTCAGGAGATCGAGACCATCCTGGCAAACACGGTGAAACCCTGTCTCTACTAAAAATACAAAAACAAAATTAGCTGGGCGTGGTGGCAGGCGCCTTTAGTCTCAGCTACTTGGGAGGCTGAGGCAGGAGAATGGCGTCAACCCAGGAGGTGGAGCTTGCAGTGAGCCAAGATCATGCCACTGCACTCCAGCCTGGGTGACAGAGCAAGACACTGTCTCAAAAAAAAAAAGAAAGAAAGAAAGAAAGAAAGAAAAGAAAAGAAACTATATATCCAGTGGCTATTTTAGCCATTCATTTATTCAATAAACTAATGTTTATTTAGTATCTATTATCGCCAGGACTTATTCTAGATGCTGGGGATATAACAATGAACAACAGTAAAATGTGTCTGTTCTGATGATGTGTATTTTGTGGTGGGTAAGACAAACAATATACAACAAACAAATAAATCAATAAATGGATACTCATAATGAACTGGAAAAATGCTCCACTGACAATATTTAAGAATATAACATGCAGGAACTGTATATACATTGTACATACATAGCCATACTCACACATACAACACCCCACATACAGAGTTAGAGAGAAAAAGGCTAGACAGAAAAACAATAAAATTCTAACATATGCATATGTAACTTTTCTAATCATGAGCAACTCAAAGTTCATAAAACATACAAATCAGTTGCATTGCTGATGTATGAATTTGAGATGTTAAGTGTATAACTCTGGTGTGGAGGGATGATCAATTTACATAGAGTAACAGGGCAGCCAACCAGCAGCTACTTGTCAGAAGGATTTTATTATTACAAAATCAAGTAACACTCTGCAAAGTGATTTAAATCATTTAAAAGGAAACACGACATCTTTTTCACAAAATCTTAAAAAGAAAAAAAGAGGGTGATGAGTTTGGATAGAACCCAATCAGCCAGTGCTGGTCATGGAAGTGGAGAGACTGTGGCAGGAGCAGAACAGCGATGGAGGGATGCTTCTTATGGAAGTTGGGAGCCTGATGAATGAGTTCATCGTTTTTTCTACCCTGAAAGTGACAAAAACTAACTCATGAAACTTTTCTGCCTGTATTCCAGAGAATGCAAAAATTACTCATCAAGTAAAAAATTAAAAGGAATTTTTAGTGCTCTGAAGTGGGCACTTAAATTTTCCACTATAATTTACTCGATCTTTAGAGATGACTTATAGGCTATGGTGGGATGGGTGAATGTGTCCATTTTTCATGTGCTCAGTATGTCCACTCACAAGTTTCAAGTGTCTGCTGTATACCACAACATTAGCAGTGAATGTTTCTGGGCTGAGGAATTTAGAATTATTTTTGTTTCAGTCTTCATGTATTTCTACTTCCTTAAAAATTTTCTAAAGAGTATACAGCTTGCTTTAAAACTTAAATAAAAACAAAAATAAATATGTACATATCTCAGAACAAAAGTGTATGGCTGTCTCTTTACTCACGAGGCTTGTAAATAGGATTTTTTAGCCATGAATGGGGTACCCACTTCCATTATAAACTTACATTGCATCTGCACAGGTGTAACTGCCATCAACAGTGTCTAGTTGTTGGCCCAAGTCCATGACGATCCCACTAGGCCATCACCTGGCAGGTGAGCTTAGGTAATGCCTTTGGGCTCTGTACCACACCCCTTAAAGATGCACAAATCAAGATGCTTAGCCCCCTGAAAGAGTGACCTCTCCAAAAAATCCATTAGTGTTCATCCATTCATCATTTCTGATTAGACCCACACCCTCCAATGAAGTCCGCAAATAGCATTTCAGAAGCAGCCTATTTCCATACAGATGGAAAAGGGAGCTTATTCTTCACTAAACTCAACGAAAAATCTTGGGGCATTATGCACACATGCAGAAGGGGCTGCAGTCCTGGACGTATCCCACCAGAACTCACTGTTGGCAACAGAGGAGGGCTCTGAATCAGAGGGTTGGAAGGAATCTAAGTAAGACATCCAGTCCATCACCCTGCCTCCAGGCAATTTTCCAGGCAGATGGGTATTTATCCTGTTCTTAAAGCTCTCCACTGATCTGAGGGAAAAAGACAAGGGTATTTATATCCATGATGTTTTCTAACCAAATGTGTAATATTTGCCACCTACACCATCTGCAGCAGTTCAAAATGTAGTAAGATTGAAAGTTAAACTCATTGATCTCAGCAAAGATAATGAAATAAAAATGTTTTGTATTATATACTATAGTTTTTCCCAAAGTTTTTGATGAAGGATTCATAAAATGGCACCAGTAGTTTAGGGCAAAGAACAAAGAATTTGTTTGACGATTGACAATCAGTACAGTTTCCAGAAATCAGGTAGGAAAAACTCAGTTGCTAGTTATTGCTCTTAGCACAGTTGTGCACAAACTAACACCACGGTCCTAGGCTTACTCTCTGGGGAATTCATTTAACTGTGTTTTCTTCCCTGGCTTTCACCATAGCTCACCTGTCTCTCAAATGTATATCCTTAATCCCAAATAGTTCAAGAGAAAATAAATTATCAAAAATCCATGTTTTGCAGTGGGGTCAAGGACGTCCTTTCTCTGCCCCTCCCATTACGAGCACAATTATTTTTAACAAAATAAACATAATCCTTTGTTTAGTGTTTGGATACAGAAATGAAATTTGAAGATCTGGCCAGATTTTACGAAGAACTGCCCAAACTCCAATCCCTTAATCTTCTTATTCACAGAACCTGTTTCTTCAGATTTTGAAACGTGAGCTATTTAAGATTCAGTAGGTCACTTTCTCTGATGCCTGATATACTGATGATGGCGCTTAGCAACCTCTAGTGATTTTATTGCTGCTTGGCCAATCCTAGGTTTACTCATCAAGTATCCTAGTTTTTTAATTGGCCTCAGCATACCAAGCCAATATTCAGGTATTTATCCTTGACATTGGCTGGTGAGCAATGATATCATCTCCAGCCAGACAGGGTTCAGAGCCCCAAGAGATCACAGTTGGCCCCAGTTTCTGGGCAGGAGCATGGTCAAGCCAATCAAGGTGAGGTACATCTGTGAGAAACTCTGCTCTATGGACAAGCCTACAGGCAAACCAGAGAAAACCCTGTCTCCAGCATCTAGCCCTTAGTTCCAGGTGTCACAAAGCTGGCCTGGAATGGTCCTTACATTTTCTCTGGGCTCGCTGCTAGAGGCATTAGAGACAATAAAGTCTCTTTATTTAGGAAAGCTCTTTCTCAAAAGCTCTTCCCTACTGGGAGTGAGTCTGGCATTCAGAGGTTACCCTAGAAAACTTCAGCCTACATTTTATTGAAGGAACCATGATTTCAGACATGAGTCACTGAGAAGAATCAGTTGTATAGGATTTAGTCTCCCTAACACAGAGAGTTGGTGAAAATGGCCAAACTTAGTTATACACTTAGTGTGCATAAAATGGCCAGAAAAAAGTTATGGCAAAACTTTTCTGCATCAGTCATCTTTCTTTCCCAGTAAGCAAAACAGAAATGTAATAATTGTGTATCAAGTATAGTAGTATAGTGGAAAGAGAATCACCCTGGTAGTCTAGAGACCAGAGTTCTAGCCATCTCCTGCCACTTGACACTGATATAAGTAAGTATAAATTTACTCACCTATAAGACATAGTTCTGGAAAATTTCCAAGATAATCAAAATGCAAGGAGCCCTGGCCATGTAGCAAACCAGGAGTTCCCATCTGGCAGCATAGAGTGAACCAAGACAGGCAAGGTAGTAGCTGGGACATTCTATACCCAGTCCACTGAGATAGTAAATGCCAAGGTCAGATCAAGCCAGCATGAATATCTAAAAGTTATTATCAGAGAGTGAGACACAGTAGCACCTTTTCTAGGGGAAAGTGGTTCTCAACATCTAGCAGTACCTGAGTTGTCACTCGAAGAGGATGATGGACAAAGTAGTAGAAGTAGGACCAGGCCTAGCCCACTGGCTGGCAGGGCCAAAGGAAAGAGAAAAGAGCATGGCCCAGCTGATGGGGGTGGAAGGCAAGCTGGCCTCTAGTTCCAGAGAGGATTGACTCAGGGAACCGGAGCCAAGGAACTAACCCAGGTCACAGCCAGATGAGAAAGCAAGTCACCGTTGGAGGGTGATGGGTAGAGAGGCTGAGGCCTGCCTGCTTCCTGCGTGTTGTTAGAGAACACTAGTTGCTGTATCCCCACTGGGCACCCACTGTGCTAGGCAGTAGCACCAGCACACCCCATTCCTTTGTTATAATAACTCTCAGAGGTAGCCTTTGCTGTACACACTAGAGGAAAACAGCCAGTATAACATTTCCCAAAAAAATGCTCCACGGACTAAGAGCTCTAAGGCTAAACAGATAGCTTGGGAAATGTATGCTTTAGCTTTTCTTTTATACTTTTAGAGAATCACAGTGTACATTAAAAGCTGTAAGATGTCCTGTATTAAATAAATCATTTTTCATTAGCCCAGAATTTCCAATAAAACCACCTCTCTGCCACCTAAAAAATAAGCACACATACTTGTTCTTTCAGAAGCATTTACATCTTTCTGACCTAGTGTTTGAAGGAATAGACTCTGAAAATGTATGAGAAATGTGTGTGCTTTGTAATACAAAGCATTAAACAAGTATAAAATCTTAGTACCATGGTCGATTTATGCTGATGGAAATGAGGAAAGTCATGGAAAGTAGAAGCCATGAATGAAGTAGCCGCTCTTGAGAGTCTGATTCGGTGTACATCCACCAAGACATTCATCTTGTGTAGCTGAACACCTAAATTTCTGGCATGATACAGACCACAGATGGGGGATATATTTGGGTTTATAAAAAATATACAAAATGAATGAATGAATGGGAAAAAGTAGAACCAATATTATATTCCATCCGTGTAGAATAAATTTTATTTGGGTGGGGGGACAATAAACTCCTCCCATACTACACTCAAAGAGTGGTAAAGTTGTACCAGAATGGGCCTCCCATCACAATCACGTGTTCACAGAGTTCTCTGCCAGCCCCTTCCAAGCTGACAATGCCTCCTTACAGGGACTCTCTGATGTTCTCCTGTCTGTCCATCTCCAAATCAGAAACTGTTCTGGGGCTATTGCCTCTGCAGGAGACTTAGCTCCTAGGCAGCTGGGTGTATGCATTTGTTGGGGTGAGGGAGGAGGGAAGGTGGTCTCAAAGGAAATTCTGGATTAAAAAATAAATAAATAAAAAGGTTGTTTTAATAAGGAGCTTCTCAGAGCCTTTAATGTGCTAATGTGCACTGTGGTTTTCTAAGAACTGGCTGAGGAGCACAGGACATACTGTACAGAATCTTCTAAGCTATATATTTTTCCATAAAGCTCTTTGTCCATGAAGCATTTGTTGGGGGTTGGGGGAGCTGCACTGGCTTCTGTAACTTTCCTTAGTGTGCTTAGCCATAGCTACCTCTAAGGGTTATTTTAAGGAATGAATGAGACAACGGGAATGATATTGCCCCGCACAGTCATACCTAGCACAGTATCAACAAATAGTGTTCCTTAATAACTTGCAGGTATTGGGGAGGCATTATTATCCTCATTTTGTGAGTGGGGAAACTAAGGTTCATAAGAGTTCAGTGACATGACTTTCTTCAGTAAACAGCCAGGCCTAGGGCTTCTGCCTCCAAATCCTAAAAGCATTCTCCTTGCCACTCCTTTCGCCCCGAGCAGTTTTCACTTTGTAACTATATTGTTACCTTTCAGGATGTCACGTCCACCCAGAAATCAACTTTCCGTGAAGCACTCTGAGTAAAGCCAGTGGGAGCCTCGCGTCTGTGGATTCTATTCTTTTGAAGGCTTGTGATCAGCAGACATATGCTGTCCAAAGCTTCCCACACATGCCACTTCTGAGCTGGCCTATCACTGGGGGCCTGTGCAGTGTGGTCTATTTGAGGCCAATAATCATATCACCATTGTAATGAGTGGCAAATCCTATGTAATTTACACATTAAAAGGAGGCTGAGATGCATGGAAAAACCCAGCCCCCATTTGTCTAATGAAATTAAAGCTCTTAGCCAAATACTGGTACTGAAAAGAGATGTTTGGGAAGGGCTCTCCCGCCCCTGCCTCTGAAGAAGAGGGTGAGTGTTCTTTATTCATGATCCTGCCTCTACCTAAATCACTTCCACAATGGGACCTCTAAACCAAGGGGCCCTGTCTGGGAGCATGATTTACGCATAGCTGAGGCTGGGCGAGGCTTACAAAGGCATTATGACTAGTTATTTTCAATGACAATTGAAGGAAAAAATAAAGCAGCAAAGATATTCTGTGGTTTGGATGGCAAAGCACTAAACTGCCCTCTGCCTCCACCACCAACTGACATAAAAGAAGGTTTTGATCCACACCTGATAAAGCAATTATTTTAAGATATTTTCATATTCAGTGGTAACTGGACAGTATCATGAAACAAGTATAAATGATATGGCCCTTGGAGCAACTGGGTTGAGCATAAGCTCTTGAATGAACCATTGGTCCCATGATAAGGTAAGAAGAGGTGACGGGTTCTTGCCTTCAATGACTGCCCGAATACTTATGCGTTCCTCCTTGGCTTTGAAACTGTCTGAAGTCATGTTGAGTGAGATAAACCAAAACACGCCAAATATAATTGGATTTAAGTGCAAAAATCAAGAATCTACCATGATAAAGCTAGTTAGCGTATAGGATGCTCTTGTTTCATGCATGAGTGATTAAGAATATGAATGGTGGCATTGAGGCAATAATCTGTGTATAGGAATAGCCAGAGCATATAGAAAAATAACTAATAGCCTTTATCCCTGGCTTAAACAACTCCTCAAAGGCAAACACATTTGAAAAATATAATGCAGTGTATACACACATACTCACACCCACACTCCCGAACCAGAAAAAGAAGAGTGTCTTGAGAAGTATATGTCCATTTTCCTTACACTGTGTAAAACTGCACAATCCAGACACTGTCTGATTTCAGCCTCATTTCCTACCAGTCTCCCTCACTCTCTCCTTATTCTCTGGCCGCATCTTTCTTTTTCTTCCTCAGTCACATGGAATTCATTTTTCTGTTTTGAGGCATTCTCTGCTTCTCACACAATATTCTCACACAACTAGCTCTTTCCCATCTAACAAGATTCTTTTGGGTTCTAAGCACATCAGATCAAACATATTAAAATATACTCACATTGCATATTGAGTAGAATTTATAAAAAATGATAACAGTTGAGTTGCAGTTGATTAGTTACAATTGACATTTTGTATGCATTTAAATATATATTGTTGGTTTCAATTTTGCTGTATTCTTTTCATAAATTAATGCCAGTAATATTTTTCCAGGCCTGAAACACTTTCCCAGGCACTGAAAAACTCTAAGTCACAGGCATTATGCTTATAATTCTTAGTAGATAAAATAGTCCTGCTTTCATCATTCCAGTTCTGGTCAAATGTCATCAGTTGCTCAGAAAAGGTATTTTCTAATTATCTGTTACAAAAAAAAAAACAAAACATTCATTCCATACTCAATCACTCTTTACCATCACTTTATCTGTTTCCTGATATTTATAGAATGCCTACTATATGCCAGCTCATTCATTCATTCAACTGATTTATGGAATATCTACTATGCTTGGTCATTCATTTATTCAACTGATATCTATTGACTGTCTTCTGTAAGCCAGGCACTCTTCTAGGCAATGGGGATGTGATAGTGAAAAAAACAGTTGTGTCTCTGATCTCACTAAGTTTACCTTCTAGCAGCAGGAAACTCATAGTAAACATTCAATACAGGATAGCTTCAGATTATGAAAAGTATTTTTAAAAAAATAATGGTAGGCAATAACAGCATGCAGTGAGTGGTTATTTTGGACAGAGTCCAAGCTTAGTAACAAAAGCTTTTAAGTATAAATTAGATGCCTTGATGCAGATCATGGGACAGAAGAATTTGGAACTCACCCATGAAGCTCTGGATGAGAGAAGTGTGTGAGTATCACCAGCCCTGAGGAAGAGAAACAGGAGACCCTTATGAGAGCCCATCGTGGCAACTCATATTTTTACATGCAACTTACATGCAACTCTCATTATAGAGCATGAGCTTTAATCACTTTCAAGAAATCATTTCATCTTTCTAAAATCTTTAATTAAACAACATCTCCTGGTGTTATGATAGACAGACAGATACCTGGGCCAAATGAATCTTATGAAATTGTGAGTTATAATTCTTGAATCCAGAATAGTTCAACTCAGCCATTGCATAACTCTGACTTAATTAATGTGTGTGTGATACGTTAGTTATCTTCACTGATTTTCTCAGGAACTTCATTATGTAAGTAAGAAATACATTATCCCTGTTTTGTGATGAAGAAATGGATACTCACAGAGGTCACCTACCTATTTTAGATAGGATTGGTTAGACTCATGGTACAGTAGCAAGCAACTCCTAAAGAAAGAAACAACTTTTGTTTCTCTATCACACAAAGTCCACCACAGGTTAGGTACCTTCCAAGGCAGTTGTTTTCCTTGCAAAGTGTGTGATGGTTAATTTTGTGTCAGCTTGACTGGATTAAGTCAACTTGACTCTGATAGCTGGTAGAAATTATTTCTAAGCATGTCTATGAGGGTGTTTCTGGAAGAGATTAGCATTTGAATCAGCAGACCCAATAAAGAAAAGAAGAACCAAACACACTCTCTCTCTCTCTCTGTCTCTCTCTCTCGAGGTGGGACATCCATCTTCTCTTGCCCTCAGACATGGGAGCTCCTGTCTCTCAGCTTTTGGACTCCAGACTTACACCAGCAGCCCCAACCTGGTTCTCAAGACTTCAGTTGTGGACTGGGACTTACACTGTCACCTCCCCTGGTTCTAAGGTCTTCGGTTGGAATTACACCACTGGCTTTCCTGGTTCTCCAGCTTGCAGACAACAGATCATAAAACTTCTTGGTTTCTATAACTATATGAGCCAATTCCCATGTTAAATCGCTTCTTTTATGTCATCTTTTATATCCTCTTGGTTGTGTTTCTCTGAAGAACCCTGACTAATACACAGGGACTCAGCAATCCAGGCTGTTTCTATCTTATGACTCTACCACCCCAACATGAGGCCTTGTTATGGGCAAGAAAGGACTGAACTAGTACATAGGAAGTTTCACTAGCTTAGCCCAGAAGTGACACACATAATTTCTACACACCATTCATTGCCCAGGACTACTCATACAGTCCATTTATATGCAAGGGATTTGGGAAGTATAGCTGTCCATGTTCCCAAGAAGAAAAGATCTGAAATGAAATTTGCCTCTGCCACAGTGCCCAAGATCAAATAACAAATAAAATTTAAAAACTAAGATTTGCTTCAACCTGATGCCAACTCCAGTAATTTTTTTTTTAATTTTTAATAGAGTCAGGGTCTCTTTATGTTGCCCAGACTAGTCTTCAACTCCTTGCCTCAAGTGAATCCTCCTGACCTGGCCTCTGTAAGTGCTGAAATTACAGGCTTGAGCTGCCATGCCTGACCAAGCTCAGTACTCTTTTCATGATTCTATCTAAGCTAGAAGGTAAGGATTAATTTTGTTATTTCTAGGGCCCAGACCAGAATATCACTGACATATGGAAGATGCTCAAACAGGGAGAGAGGGAGAGAGAAGGAAGGAAGGAAAGAAGGAAGGAAGGGTGGGAGGAAGGAAGGAAGGAAGGAAGGAAGGAAGGAAGGAAGGAAGGAAGGAAGGAAGGAAGGGAGGGAGGGAGGGAGGGAGGGAGGGAGGGAGGGAGGAAGTTGTTACTTCTTATCTTCAGGATTGATTGATTCTTTAATGCACAGTAAAGGATAGATATGATAAAGTCATTAGTTTCCATCCACACAGTGTCTTTTGGCATTATTAAAATGAAAAAGTGCAAACGTAAAGACCAGTGAAGTCATCTTCTAGTCTTTAACCCCATACGTACTACAAATAGCTTCATCAATGAAAGAGGAGAGGAGATTCAGAGAAGATTACATAGTTCTCATGAGGAGGAAATAGAGACAAAAAGGAATCCATTTGGAACTAGATTGGTGTGTATAATTTGCCATGAGTTCTTTGGCAGAGGTGATATGCAAAGTAAATTATTGAATAATAAGAGTACTGTATTTATTTCTCTCTACACAATTTACGGTAGAATCAAAGGAGTATGCTTTACACAGCCCTTACAGGAAAAGTAAGACAGGGACAAGTAGAAATAAATTAAGTATCTGCCATTGATTGTCATGGATAGCACTAGCTTATTGAGCTAAAACTTTATTAGTGTGCTATAGTTGGGATGATGATGGTCTTTTTATTGTTTTTGTGGTAACTCTTTATTTTAAGTATCTTATCATTATGAATTCATTTAGTATTGATTGCAATAGCACTGATCATAAAGAATTAATTTGGCATTACCATGGATGTCATATGCACTTATACAAGACTTCGACTGTAATTCAAAATTAATTAATATGGTAAAGTGTTATTGCTTTTGCAATTCTGCAATTCTTATAATGTATCTAAGGTATTTTTTTTTCTAGCAGGTGGATCCTAGCAGAAAATCTATGAAGGCATTCTCCTCCGGAGGGGAATTTCATTTAGTGATAAATGGGAAATTTCATCTTGTTTAAAAAAAATTATTTTCATGTCAAGACATTTGGGATTCCAGTCCCAGGATTCAGGGTTATGGAAAAACAAAAGCCTTGAGTCCTGGAAAATGATCTTGTGTATTGGGTGTTCCCACTTGCTTGGCACAGCTGGGATGAGCTGCATAATTGAGAGTTCATCTTCCTCGACATCTTCTGTCTCTCACCAAGAATGATTTGTCCCTGTCAGAGCAAAAGGCCTCCAGCAAAGGAATTCCATTTACTTATAATGACGTGGAATTACCAGAAGGTACAATTCAGGACACACTTCCAGCAAGTTGAGATTGTTCAACATAGGCATGAGTGGGAATCCAGCAAGAAGAATCAGGGTCTAAATCAAATGGCACGTGTCTGGAATGCCCATCTCTCGTCTTTAGTTAAAATCCACTCTGCCATCCCCTGCTGCTGCTGCCTTTCTGCCCTACATGGGGGCATGCATAGACACATTGGGATATCATGCTGTAGATAGCTGATCCTACACATATCTGGATTAGGGTATTTCTCAAGGGATGCTACAAAAAAACACCAGGTCTAAATGTCCTCCCTTGATCCCCAGTATAGAGAAAATCTTTGCAGCTTCTCACTATTCCTATTATAAGATGCAAGTGTTATGTAGTTGCAATAGAATAATTCATTAATTCACCAGGGATTCATTGTTAGGCAATCCGACACATAAAATTGCTCTGACTGAATAAAATACTGGAGCTTTAATGGAAAGGTGGGTTCTAAGGGACAATCTGGAACATGGGATTGCCCAATGCCAGTATGGGAGGTTCCAGAATCCCAGGGACCATGGTGGTGACTGAGAGGAGGCAGAAGAGCACATATAACTAAAATGGAATCTGGAAAAAACAACAACTGACCACGGACAGTGGAAGATCAGCCAAAGAAGCAGGCCAGAGACCAGCTAAGGTGGTTTAGCCCAGGTGGGGTCAACAAATAGTAGCTGGGAGATAGGAAATTCACAGGACCCTGACAATAACTGACAGCTACCTGTTCTTAGTGGAGATTCTTACCAAAAACGAAATTAGAATACAAAGTAGAAGGTTGGCAGCAAAAATTGATAGGCCTTTGCCTCCTAATAACTTAGCTAGTATCTAGGCAGGCAGGAAGGCCCTTGGTCAGAGCCCAGAGCCAGGCCAGCAGATATGGGCAAGGCAAGATGGTCAGAAACTCATAGTTGAGCTATTTGTGACATCCCCAAACTAATGGGCCCTGTCATGAAGTTAGCTGGGGATGTCAGATATAAAGAGACCAGTTCCAGAGTGGTCAGGGATTTCTAGGCTATTAGAAAGAAATTTTTCTTAGGATACCTAAATCTGCTTTATTAAAAGCACCTTTAGAAATATTAAAAGTCAGTTTCCTCATGTCAAATATGTGCCACTTGTAGTTTTAAAGGTATCCCTCTGGGAAACCCAGGCTCAGAGTCAAAGACAGTTTCAGACAGCTCCTCCAAGCTATCATCCCTCTGTCCTAACTGCCACTGTGCTTTCTCCTGGGGAAGTCATAAAAATAGAGAGAAGCCACAGCATTCACTGGCCAAACCCTTTTTTACGGTTGTGTGGAAATGCTATTATCACCCTTGTCTTAAGTAGTAAATACCAGAAGTTTTTTAGTTGGTATAAACAACAAAGATTATTCTACTGTTTCTGTCTGATACCAAAAAGGTATCTAAAAGTCTATTCTTATCTTTCTAATTACTGATATTTTCTTTGTGACAGTTAATAACACGCTGGAAATCAGATCCCACAGCTGCAGAACAGAAAAATCTAAAGTCCAGAATTCGCCTGTCCCTCCAATTGGTTAAAGACTTCAGGAAAACGGAAGACTGAAGCTCGCTGAAGTAATTTGGTTCTTAATACCTGAAATTAGCATGTCCCTTGATTATAGGTGTTTCAGGGTATCTTCAGTGTCAGCGACACTCCACTTGCTGACAAACACAAGTTCAGCAGCTCGCAGCGCCTGTGGGAGAATATGCATTCACCCTTTAAAATGAGCAGAGGATGTCGTGGAGGTAAGAGGGTATTCTTTATTTGTGCTATGGGAAGCAATAATGGAGATTTACAGTTCTCCAATATAGCATAGGATTTCCCAGAATGCTGACTAACGGAACCACTTGGAGGTTTATTGATGTCGTGCCATATTGAAAACACAGGTTTATTAATAAATAGCTTCATGAGAGCGGAAGAAGCAAAAGCAGGTAGCAAATGACTAGCTGGCCTGCAAAACAGGAAGACCATGTGAAAAAGCATGTGGCTTGAGGCCTGGGACCAGGAGATTAACTGTAGGGATCACCTAAGAAACTTAAGCATTCAGGGAAAACATTCAAGTGGAATCTATGCGAACAGAGCCTTTTCCTTCTGTTTGCAGGTTTTAATAGCCACAAATGTCTCTCAGCATTTCCCTCCCTTAGGAAGACAATATCAGAGTGCTGGCACCGATTTCTCAAAATTATACTGGCAAAAGATAAACAAAGCTTAAGATATAGAAATATATTTTACACCAAAAAAAAGGAAAAAAGAAAAACACACTGAAACCAAATCCTCATATTTCTTGGCTCACAGTAGCAGGCTGACTAGTTACCCAAAATGAGCTTACTGCAAAATCACTCTGTTCTCACCACAGGCACAATTTACCAACTGGGTGCAGCAGACACCGGGCTGGCTCCTGAACTTCTCTCCTCCAATTAAGCTGCACAACCTGTTACCATTTTGCCAATGGATTCTATTTACTTAGGTTCTGCATAACTTGCCAAGTGCTCACTCTGTGGAATTCCCAGCAAAGAGAAAGGAACAATTGGGGGAAATTTTTGTTAACATCCTTTCTTTTAACTTTCCATAGCAGAGGGGAATGCATCAACATGGAGCAGATGCGCTGAGACCAAATGCTCTCTTCCTCATGATTACAGTTGGTTATACCTGTGGATAGGCAAGCTAATTCTGCCGCAAATGTGCAAGAGAGGGTAGTACTAACGTACAATGTGTGGTCCTGGAGGCTTTGTTCCCACGTAATACGGTGCTTCATTTCACAAGACCTGGCACACAGAGAAGAACACTGAAGCAGACAGCCTCGTGCAGTTGAAACTGTGGTCTCTCTCTGTATGGCTTAGAGAATGCCCTGGTTCTCAGCATTGTTGACACAAATATTGTGGAATGTCTTTGTTGGAGTTGGAAAGTAATGATTCTTTCTGCTTAATGTGTTCAGTGACTCCTTACCCTATTGTTTTCTGCCACTTGAAAATGCCCGAGGATGTCATTATAACTACATGTATCAATATTAAACCTTTACAAACGGTTGACTAAATGAGCATTATTATCTTTGTTTCTGAAAATAGTGTACCTTTTTACTTCATTTATCAGTAACTAGGTGTAGTCGATTGCACTCTGGTATTGATCCCAATATCTATACCCATCACAGACTACCTTTCCTCAAGGTCATTGTGAGGTCAGGTTATGATCAATATGAATTGACTGTCTGCAAATAAATTTATATAGCTGACATAATTGCAAGTAATACCTTTTTCAAATTAAGGTGGACCATTTTATGAAGCATATGTGTTTGAAACATTAGCTGCAACATCATCCAACTCTGCATAATGAACCAATCTCACTAGAATTTACAAGTCCTCTTTGTGTAACTGAAAGCTGTGTAAGCTCCCCGATAACCATTTCTAAATAACACCTGCAGAGTTTCAAGCTTCGGGTTTAGCGTAGATGCTAATTATGTTTTCCAAGCAATGGCATTTTCCTATGTAGCCCTTACATGCAATTTTATTTCCAATTTTCAAATCTCATTTCTATCAATGCTATTTCAAAGTTCAGGGTGGAATGTTTAGTCAACCTAATCAGAGGGCCACATTTGGTAAAACCAACTTTCTTGAGTAGAAACAACATTATCAACTGTAGAGTGGTTGCCAGTGCCATCTCTACCTCTGTACCATGGGCCCCTCACACTGCAGGGAGATGCACTTGTGATCAGCCTGCTAGCCACTGGATGTCACTGACGCTTACATAAATGGAGCTTAAGGGGCATTTATCTGACTGTAAAAATCATGACTTCAGTAGAAAGCAGTTTAGCTAGAAACATTTCACTCAGGCAATTTCTAATTTCAGAAAAATAGGCTCATAAAGCTCACAAAGGCGATACCCAACTTCAAGCGTGATTAGTTTCAGTTGTTTGTTTCAGCTTTAACTGGGATATGAATAAACAGCAAGTTTTGGGGGTGCATTCCATTTTGACAGCAGCTGCCAGTCTGCTTTTAAAGGGACACTACCCAATCAGGTTTGTGATGTCCTGAAATGCTTATCAGCAAGTTCAAATCATAAAACAATAACTTAGAATATCTTTTTAATTCTACAATTATTCATTTTTGTTTAACAGCATTTAACTGTTTTCATGAAAACATACTCTTAACCAAAAAAAAAAATCCAAGGTTATTTCAAGCACTTAACATGTACTTCTTTTGGTACAAATAATTCGGATTCAGATTTTAAATAAGAAGTGGGACTTTGTAAAGCACAATTAATGATGACAAGTGTCAGAAAAACATCACTGAATGTACTGTAAAATGGCTTCCACCATAAAATTCATTCTCAAATCAGATTATGGCAGAAGAATATAATTTTCCTTGACAATTTCATGAATTCTTTTTCCAGGACTTATCAAGGAAACCAATCAGACCTATCAGTAGATAGTGCAGTGTAAATATGAAAAGATGCAATAGATTGGAAAGTTCAAACAAAATAAGGATTTATCTTTTGTCTTGAATATAGACACAAAGCAAATGTAGTATGTGAGTGGCTTGGAGAAAAGGCACTATATAAGAGCAAAGAATTATGACAAATGACATTGCAACAGACATGCTGCCATCCCAGAGCTTGAGCCATTTGAGAAGCTATTTTGAATTAATAACGCATGCCATCGTGATTACATTTGCTTAGCAGAAACATTTTAAGAAATAACAGCCTGCAAAAGGAAACTGAAACAATGGTTCTCTATCCTTATATAACGTACAATTGCCATTCTTCTTCAGAGAGAAAAGGTTCAAATTCTTAGTAACTAAAGCCCATACATATTCTTGTTTTTAAGTGACTATGTATTTGTATATGCAGCAAAATCAACTTCATATACCCCCCAAAATAAAGTATTATATGACAGGAAATATACATTTATGGGAACTAGATCCACCACTGGTATCTTACATTGTTAGAACTGAAGTTGCTGTAGAGGAAGTGAAGTAATTAAATTCAATCAACTTTTGGTACAAGTAACCCAGAGAAGGCTAAAGCAGCAATCCACCCAATCCATCATCCCCCTTTTCTCCTCCCAAAAAAGCCAGAATCACGAAAATGCATTATGTGTATTTGGGAAATGTTATCTGTTGCTAAGTTGATTAAAAAGCAAAGCTCTCTACTCAAATAATGAAGGCCAAGCAAATAGGGCGCACATTGCTCATAGTTCAGGTAGCTGGGAACACCTGGAATCCCACCTTTAGGCAATTTGGTGCTTGGCAAAAGGCAGAAGGTAACATTGTAAGGAGTTCCCTTACTCTCTCTTAAACTATATTTCCACCTTAAATAAAGCATGCAGCAGCAGTAGGTAAGGTGGTCAATGCCATTAAATTCAAAACCTGAACGTATTGAACTTTCTGCAATTATACACGGGTCATCTCTGGACAATATGTTGGCCATCTGGTAGCATCTGTGCCGTTCCCTCTAATAGAGTTCCTGCTGTGGCTCGAGGCCATGGCAGGCAGCGCTAAGCAGGTCACATGTTGTGTCTTTCAGCCATATTTAGGTCACAATTTGGGGTGGGAGGAGGCAGGAATTATCTTTTTGCACAAAGGCAATAAAAATGAATAATCCCTTGTAGGTATCTTGGGTTTTGTTAAATAGATAGGGGGTAGATTTTAGTTTCCTTCCATGCTTCCCAAGTTGTACAAAAGATAAAGAAAAATGTCATATGCTGAAAGCTAAATATTTGTCTGTAAGTTTCCTTTCCCCAAAAAAGAAATGTATCTTTTTAAATAGTGGTATATCTGCTGTTGTGGTGGTGGTGGTTGTTGTTTTAACCAAAGGGAGGAATGGAAGAGGAAATTGAAAATCTATTAATTAGACTTTAGATAATGGATAGGGTGCTGAAGAGCCTAGAAAGCGGGTATATTATAGAAAAGTTTTTTGGGGAGAGGGGAGGTGATAAAAATATCAAAAATATATAAACATATATATGCTTGTCTTTCAAATAGGGGTCGTTGCAAAGTATATACACATATTTTACCTTCCTGTAGATAGCTATTGAAAGCTTCCATCCTTATATTAGTTGACTCACAAAATGTCAAAACTGATACATGCAAGCCTTAAATGTGTACAAAAAATTCAGCAACACTGAGACAGAATGCTTTTTTCCCATAGTAAAATCATTCTAGACATATGAATATAAAACTACAAGTCCTATTACTTCTGACATCAGTATAAAGTTTCAACCTGGCTTATTTACTGATTATCCCCACAAAAAAACAATTACAACGAGGCACATTTTAAAAGTGTGAACCTTACATGTATTATCCAAGTTTGCTTGATATAGATTTTAAAATGCAATATGGACAAGACTCAAGTACGACATAAGCAATTCCAGTTTGACATCAATTAGTGAGTAGCTTTTACTCTTATAGACATATTTATAATGGAAAGGAGTGCATTTAGACTTTAAGGTCCTGCCAACTAATCAATTTGATGAACTAATTGATAATAAATGTTAATTGACAACTAACAGCAGTCAATTAATTGCATTTCAAATGCAGCTCCAGGAAGCTGAGTTGAACATTATTCTACCTCAATCTACTCAAATAATAGCTCAGCAATGACTTTGCAACAGGCTGTAAAGGTCAAAATGGGCTAGCCTTTTCCTTATTGTGGGATCACGGATCCCAGGGCATCAGTTTACAAAAACAGCAGCAGCTCATGACCAAGTCTCCTCTTACCCTCCTGAGTCTCTTTCTGTGAGACCATTGGCCGGCTTCATAAAGATCCCCTGTGGCATACCCTTTGGGTTACAATGTGGAAAGTCAGCACTGAGCTCCAACAAACAGTTGGTTCTGCCAGTTATATAAACTTTGTCTTTGACAGTACCACTTAACTAAAAGCTAAACCTAGATTTTTAGGATGGTTCTGTTTAGTTATGAAATTTCCACACTCAAATATGATTCTCTCCACTGTATCTTTGTAGCAAGAAGGTTATGCCCCACTTCCCAGACTTTTTATAATGAAAGAAAGGGAAAACTAGTGAATCTGGCACAAATCAGTCCTAAAAGTGTTGTCTGTTAGAATTCAAGTGTTCTTGATTTTAGTTAGTTGATACATAGTAAAAACAAACAAACAAAAAAAACCTCTCAGCGTAATTCAAAAGCTATGCCTGTATTCTCAAAATGAAACTCATTTGTATTCCTACCCACTTGAGGGTCTTTGCACTTTCTGGTCACTTTGCCTGGAAGGTTCTTTCCTAGATGATCTCATGGGTCTCTCCTTCAGCTCATTCAGACCTCTGCTCAAATGTTACCTCCTCAAAGAGGTCCACCCTGGCCATTCTACCCCGAACCCACATACCCATGATGGTTAACTTTAGGCGTCAACTTGACTGGATTAAAAAATACCTAAAGAACTGGTCAAGCATTATTTCTGGGTGTGTCTGTGAAGGTGTTTCCAAAGGAGATTGGTGTATGACTCGAAGGCCTGAGTAGGGAATACCATCTCAATGTGACTGGGCACCATCTGATAGGCTAAGGGCCCAGATGTGGGGAAAAAGGGCAAAGAAAGGCAATTTCCTTTCTCTCTGCTGGAGCTGGGATATTATTCTTTTGCCCTTGAACAGCAGAACTCCAAGCTCTCCAGCCTTTGGACTCCAGTACTTACACTTTTGGCTCCCCTGGTTCTGAGGCTTTCAGGCTTGGACTGAACCACACTATGGGCATCCCAGGGTCTCCAGCTTGCAGGTAGCCTGGGGTGGAACTTCTCAGCCACCATAGTCAAATGAGCCAATTCCCATCACATATATATATGTCTATATATATATAGGTATTATATATATATCCTACTGATTCTGTCTCTCTGGAGAACCCTAATATACACCCACCCAATTGTTCACTCTCTCTATCTCTGGTATCTCTTCATTTGTCCTCATAGCTCATACCACTACCTGGCATTCCAGATTCCCTTGTTTATTTGTCATTGATCTCCTTCACTTAAATGTAAGCCCCATGAGAGAGGGACATAGGACTATTTAATGTGCATCCCTAGTGCCTAACCAGTGGCTACAGTGGGTCCCATTAATAGCTATTTGATGAGTGAAATCATTCCAGAAACCATTCCAAGTGAACTGCTATGTCTCAGCACTCCTGATTCAAAGCAAACATCTAGGAAAAGCAGTATGGTGGAATGGAAAGAAAACTGGAAAGTGAGTGAGAAAATCCAACTCCAGCCTCATCTGCATGACGTATGTCACTTTGAAAAAATAACTCCAACTCCCTGGGATTCAGTTTCCTCATTATCAAATGAGGGTCTTTGACAAGATGATTTTTTAAAACTCCTTCTCACTCTGATAGGTCTATGTTTTTCTTATTAATTTGTCCTATTTGAAATAAAAACAGTTCTTCATTGTTCTTTTCTGGCTGTGTTCTCCTTTGGAAAAAAAATAATAATACAATAGAATCATGTGTGTTTCATAAAGATTGTTATCTCAGAAAACTTTATGGAGTTAGAAAATGTCACTATAAAGTTAAATAAATGGCAGCCAAGGGAGAAATAAGTAGGGAGAGGCTAGAGATTTTAAATGAAATTTCAAGTGAGATGTGAGATTTGAAGAGACAGCTGGAGCAAAGAAGACCTCTGACAAGGATGAGGGGAATTTGGGGTCAAAGTACTGACAGGGGAAAATATAAAGGTAAAATGGGCAAAATATTGGGGAACTTCTTAAAATTTTAGATTTCAAGCAACTCACTGTAAAGAAGTGGTTTAATTTTAAGAAAAGGGAAACAAGCATAATTCTGAAAGAGATGGTGAAATGGTCCCCTGTGGGAGTGTGGGGTGAACTGCAGAGGTGACGTGAGTGGTGTGAACAATAATCCCACACTCTCAGACAACTGTGAGCTCTTCCAGTGCATCAGAGAATAAATAAATGTAGCTGAAATCAAAGCTTCTGGCTATGATGACATGGATTTTTACGTCCTTGTTGCTCTTTCTTGGATCCGACCCAAGCCAAACTCCCTAAATCCCTAATATTCTGACCAGAAAAGATGTGGTGTCTTTCAAAAACGACTATGAGGTATAAAACTCACATTCTTCCCCAAAACAGGTTAATCAAAAAGCTTAAACTTACTTGCCTTAGAAGGCAGTTCACTCGGCTCTTCCCAATTTCTTTTTTTTTTTAATCAGTTCCCTTCACTTGCTTTAATCTGTGTTTTTATTTTTGAGAAAAAATCATTGTGAGAGAAGCTGGTATAGTGACCAAAAGCCTAGCTTTCATTTCTTCTGAATGTTGAAATGATACACAGATACCATGGGGTAAGGTGGGAAATCCTGTTCCTCATGGGATAGAGCCATAAACTCATGGAATGTCATTGTCATGGAAAAAATCAGATATTATTTCAATAAACTCCTTTGAGCAACTTAATCTATGAGTTTATTAAAAGACCCTCAGGTTTATTTGGTGGACTATAAATAATCTATATGCTCTTTCAAACAAAAATATTCAAATGGCACAGCAAAGGCATTAAGTTTTCCCCTCAAGTACATTAGGAGTGGATCAGTTTGCTGCCAATGCAGCCTCCTGGTATGTTAGCAGGGGCTGGATCGGGTCCTAATGGAGCTCTAAGAGAACAACAACTGCATCTGGATTTCCCACAGCCTCTGAATTAGTGGTGGGTGCACCAAGGTTCAGAAGCACACAAATAAACTAAGGCTATTTCTTTTCACCTCGTCAAAGGGAGCAAGTGAATTTCATTTGCTCCTCCTTCATGCTCCTCCACGGAACTCTTCCTGACCTTCTCAAGTTCCATTTGCTATTGAACAACTTGGGTTTCCTTCCAGTCTCTACTTCAGCTCTACCTACCCCACTCACTCTCTCTCTTGTTCCCTCTTTCGGTCCGTCATTCTCTCTCTGCATCCTCCCTCCCTCTTTCCTCACTCACACACACCTTTAGATTCTAGCAAATTGACTAATTATTAGGCCAAGTGCGGTGGGCCCAAGCCAGCACTTTGGGAGGCGGCGGTGGGAGGATTGCTTGAGGCCAGGAGTTCAAGACCAGCCTGGGCAACATAGCAAAACCCCATTTCTACCCAAAAAAATAAAAATAAACATAATTTTAAAAAAGTAAAATTAGCTAGGTGTGGTGTCTGGAACACACCTCTAGCCTCAGCTATCTGGGAGGCTCCTGCAAGCCCAGGAGTTCAAGGACATGATAGTAATACTGCACTCCAGCCTGGGCAATTCAGTGAGACTCTGTCTCTAAAATAATAATAATAATCATCATCATCATCAATAAAATCTGCTAATTTCCCACTAGAATGCAAGACAATATATTTATCCTCTATAGAAATTTTACATATGCTAAGATACATTCTAGCCTTCCCCCAAAAATCTGAGATTTCATTCAAAAGCCAGCCCAGATTCAAAGATGTTTCCTCAAAATGTTCTCTGATGGAATAAGTTTTGGAAAACAGGAATCTGACTCATTTACCTTCACATTTTCCACCTAGCCTAGCCTATGTTTTACATCAGCACAGATTGAAGCAAGTGAATGAATAAACTCAATGTGTGTCTTTGGGGGTGATTTGAGTGTAATGACAGAACATAAATACATTAGTAAATAATGTAGGGGTAACATCAGTATATAAGTAAGTGAATAAAAACTAAAAACAATACATTCAAAAAGTAGTTAATTATAAGCAATAAAGAAAAAACTTGGTACTAAAAGTCTAGAAGTCTATGAGGAAGAGGGGTGACATATGGCAACAACTTACCCAAGTCAACTCTGTTAGAAAGGACGATGCAGCAGAGGAGACAGTTGGAGCAGATATCCAGAGTCTTAAATAAAAAAACATGGAGAATTAAAACAGAGGACTATTAGAAAAATATTAACTTTGAAAATTACATAATTGCATAGCAAAAGAAAGATTTAGACCTACTTTTTCCCAAAGCAGTTTGTCCTTTTCTAATTAGGATCCAGTGTAGTTACTGCTAATGTATCCTAATTCATTAGTAGTAAATGGGCCTGATTTTAAAGTAACTCTTCTCAATAGCATTAGAATAGAATTCTTGAGGCAGGATAGAATATTCTAAGAAGAAAGCTTAGAGTCTACTTCTGAAAAACTAAGGAGTTAAATGTTGGTGAATATAAATTCACCAGCATTAATATATATGCTCTGCATGTGTTTAGGTACATGGCCAACTACAGAACACCTTCACTGTACTCTGGCTTTAGGTGTTTTTTTTTTTTATTTGTTTGTTTGTTTGTTTTTAAGTATTACTTATCCCAAGTATAATTTATGGGAGCTGTTGTTTTCACTGACATCCTATTTTTTCCCCCACACAATTTGATTAAAGAAAATGCTGTATCTTTCATGAACTTATTTTATAACTCTAAGTAACAACACACCAATACCTGTTTAAAAAAATCTCAAGTATAAGTCTCTTTTAAAGGAATTGCTCAATTTATAGGACTGATTTTTAGATGATATTGAGTCAAATGATAAGAACAGGGGACACATAAAAAAAAAATACGAAAAACAAGGTACTTGCCTAGTCTCAAAGTATTATTGATTACTATGGAAAAAAACAGTAAATTTACCATGGAAAAATCCAGAAGATACTATTCTAACCAAGTGATTAAGGTTAACACCATGAGTAATGAGTCATATCAACATTAAGTACCCCCCTCTGTGATAACTGAGGATACACCATTACTTCTGTGATATTCTTACCGAAATGCATAATTTCAATCTAATCATTGCAAAATATTAGTAAAATTCAAATTGAGAGACATTCTACAATACAACTGCTCATGGAAATGTTATTTTTTTAAATGTCAACATCACAGAATACATAGACTGAAGAACTGTCACAGACTGAAAAAAACTAAGATGACACAGCAGTTAAACAGAGTGTAGGATCTTGGACCAGATCAGGAAACAGAAAAAGGACATTCGTGAAAAAACTGGTGATATGCAAATATGAATTATAATTCAGAAAAAAGCATCAATGTTAATTTCCTCATTTGAATCATTGTACTTTGATTATGTTACATTGTTAACATTAGAGGAAGCTGAATAAAAAAGTGAACTCTCTTATTTTTATTTTTGCAATTTTTCTGTACGCTTAAAATCATTTCAAAATAAGAAGTTTGAAAAAGGAGTATAAGGTCTAATGCAGGTAAACTTGCATAAATGTTTTGAAAGGAGTAATTCGGAAGGCACACAAAAAAGGTGCAAGTGAGCAAGAATTTAAAAACCCACTGAATTTTTTTATTAAGGAAAACTTTGCATTGCGATATAGAATGGTATTAATAAATATTTGTTATTAATCTCCATATCTGCTGGGAGAAAAATTAAGAAGTAGGTTTTAATTGAAGGGAGTAACAATATAGACACCGTTATAGGTTTTGGAAAGAAATTGTCATATCCCTTCTTTCTCAAGCTTTAATGGAAAACATTTTTTGCATGGCAGTTTGAGAAGCTAATCTTCCTGTCACTAGTTCAGATTTGTATTCCTTGTGCTCAGTGACTGGCAAACAGTGGGTGTTCTGTGAATGTCTGTTGAGTAAAGAAAGGAATTAATGTTTTCAGAACGAATTCTGAAATTTTTGTCTTACATACCTGCCAACTCATTGGGACCTATCCATATATCAGTCCAATCTTCAACACTCCCCTGCCCCAAATAAATGACTTTTTCTTCATTAATTACAGACTATAAGCTGTTCCCCCACAAACTAATATGCCAGAAGTCCAAAAGTCTTTTCAGTAACAGTAAAAATTATCCTGATAAAATCAGTCTATTCATTAAAAAAAAGCATCAAACAAATCCCATCGAAGGACATTCTACAAAATACTTAACCAGTACTTCTTAAAACTGTCAAGGTTGTCAAAAACAAGGAAAATCTGAGATACTGTAACAGCCAAGAGGAACCTAAGGAGACATGACAACTAAATATTGTGCTATTTTAATAAGATCCATAGAAAAAAGACAGTAGGAAAAATCCGGGGAAATCTGAATAAGTTACGGACTTCAATAATGTATTAATATTGTTTCATTAACTATAACAAATATGCCATAGTAATGTAAGATGTTAATAATAGGTGAAACTGAGTATGGGGGATATGGCAACTTTTTGTACTCTCTTTGCAATATTTTTGTAGCTCTACAACTGCTCTAAAAATTAAATTTCCCTTTGAAAAAATCAATGTCAATAAAAATTTTTATACATAATTCAGTTTTGTTATATTTTGTTTATTTATTTGTTAGAGACAGGGTCTCACTCTGTCACCCAGGCTGAAGTGCAGTGGAGCCATCATAGCTTACCGCAAACTCGAACCCCTGGGCTCAAGCGATCCTCCTACCTCAGCCTCCCAAGAAGCTGGGACCACAGACATGCATCACAACGCCAGGCTAATTTTTTTATTTTTTGTAGAGACACAGTCCCACTTATGTTGCCCAGGCTCATAATTCAATCTTATAGAAACCTTTTTAAAGTATATAACAAATATCTCCACTTTCTTAAACAATACTTTCAAGCATAATTCCATTTTTTCTGTAAAACTGAAGTACATTATGAACACGTTTTCATCCCTTGTAAGCATACAATTATTCTTCCACTCTGATAATCTGACGCCAGTATGCATTTTAGCGAAATCTTCCTTTAGTAAAATCTCCTCTGTTAGTACATAGGAAGTCTTTAGAACCATGCCTGGAAAATAGAATGTTTATGGAAACATGAATATTATTATATGAAGATAACTGTCACTCACTCACTGGAAACAGAT
Organism: Macaca mulatta; assembly: GCF_049350105.2. NCBI lineage: Eukaryota > Metazoa > Chordata > Mammalia > Primates > Cercopithecidae > Macaca > Macaca mulatta. The sequence continues at coordinate 48,819,427 of NC_133417.1, forward strand.
TCTAAGGATTGGATAGTTCTAGTAACAATGAAGAACTAGTTGTAGTCTACTTACGCTTGTTCACTTGTTGCTGTTATGACCAAATACGAAAATTGTTAAACGATCAGTCAAGGTCATGAATTAGGTCTTTGACCACGGAAAGTGCTAAATGACCCGGCCAGCAATGGACTGTATCTCTGTTTTAGATCCCATTGATTCCACGAAACAAGCATGGAGGCTCCCATATGTCCCTTCCCCACCATATCACATACACACCACCTTCTGTCTCTCGACTCTCTGTTGGCTTGCCTCCATCCTCCAGATCAAAATTGACCAATTATACTAAAGAAGACAGACACCAGTGGCAAAGTATTAAAGTGAGCTAACAGCTTGTTTGGGAAGGTGACCGTACACTTCCGCCTTCCCATAGTCTGTTTCCAGCTTTCAAATGCCATGACCTAAAGCCCTTGAGCATGGAACATGGAGGAAGCCACGGGTGACTGGTCCGGGTCACTCTCAGACAACATTGTACTGGGAAAATTCTTGCAACGCACTTACAGCATCCCCCTGCCTGGCTCTGGTCCTGCCAATCAAAACCCAAGCAGGCATCCCCTTTTGGCGAGTGGCCAGAGGAGGGTGCTCTATTGTTAGGAGAAGACCCTGCAGGAAGACAGAAACAAACAGGGATTCTCTTTCTTTTCCATCTCCCTTCAAACCTGCAAGTGAAGCTGTGGTGGTGTTTCTTCTTTTTTGTCTCATCCTGTCACTCTCTAGTCTTTGAACAATAGAGGCAACAATGGTCTTGTCTAAATGATTTCACAGGCTATTATTCAGACACTCAACTTTTAACATTTCAATTTTGTCATTCTGTTTCCACACAAAAGGTGCACTTCTACAGTATAATGTTCTCAGAATTATGTCAATGAGCAGTAATGGCTTTTAACATTAAGTTGATCATTAACAACTACATTATCTGAGGCATAATCAGTACTTCAGCCTTTTGTGTGATTATGACACTACAGAATTGAAGCTAATAGGAGGATTCACTCATAACAACATAGGAAAATATTTGTACAGTAATAAAAGGTTAGTGAAAAGCAAACAGTCTCAAACCGTAAAATGAATAAAAATACTAACATTTTATTTACAAAAAGTGGGCTTCTAAAGGAGAAAAATAGGTAAACAATATTGCTATGATCAAATTTCTTGGTCATAAAGGTCTTCATATTGGATCCAAACATTCTGTATAGAAGTCATTATAAACTTTATAAGAGCACATTCCAAAAAGTGTGTATTTTAGGAACAGAAAATAAAATAACAGATTCTGTGTCCTAAGTGTTATTGTTATCTCCTCACATTTTCAAGCTATTGGCAAAGCATATTGATTGATAATCTTTGATATTGCTTTAAAATTGTTTTACTCTGCCCCTCCCACCTCTTGAGTGGGAAACCACTCAGGAAAAAGCTGTGTCTGTTTGACCATAATCCAATGGTTGCAACCAACAATACTTGCAACGACTTTCAGGATGCAGATCCATCAAGGTGGTGACACCAAGTTCAGAAGTCTGGAGAGAAGCTCAAGTCTTTTTTGTTTGTTTTGAGACACGCTCTCATTCTGTCACCTAGACTGAGTGCAGTGGCACTATCACAGTTCGCCGCAGCTTTAACCTCGCGGGCTCAATCCATACTCTAGCCTCAACCTTCTGAGTAACTGGGACTACAGGTATGCACCACCACATCTAGCTAATTTTTGTATTTTTTGTAGTGATGGGGTTTCACCATGTTTCCCAGCTGGTCTCAAACTCCTGGGCTCAAGAAATCCACCTACTTTGGCCTCCCAAAGTACTGGGATTATAGACATGAGTCACCACACACAACCTAAACCAGAGTCTTAACAGACCATGTCTTTTATATGATTTTAGATCTTGATTAGAGTATATGAATTGTAAAGAGGAAATATACATCATCAAAGAATCAGGTCAATGCTCATATAATCATACTATTCCTATCCTTTGATTAAATAATCAAATGTTCAGAAATGTATCCTTTACGAAAATCCTAAATTCAGAAAAACCATGGAGAAATTAATCATGTTATTAATAGCAGTGAATACCAAATCATTCTAAATACCCAAAATGACAGAGATGGTTAAGTAACCAAGGGCTACATTTTCACACACAATGAGAGATAGCATAGCCATTTTTTATGATGTTTACCAAAAAATTAATAAATAATAGAATGTTAAGTGAAAAAAAGAAAAATTCAAAATCACTTGGAGTATTTGTGCTTTGTTATGTGTGTGTTGCATGTAAAGACCAATGCACAGAAAATAAGGCAGTGGGGGCTGGAAGAAGAAAATACGTCAAATTAATAATGTGGTTTTGTTGGGCATTGTTTTTCTTATTTTTACTTCTTACTTTTCTGCTTTTCCAAATTTTCTTCAAAGGGGATACATTGTTTTACAATTTTAAAAAGGATGCCTATTTAATTCTGTCATTCAGTTCTCCTTACTGGAAAATACTGAAACAAATACACATATAACAAGGACAATCTGCCACTCACCGTGGTTTCCAGTCTTCAAACACTGAAAGATACTCCTTCAATTGGAAAATACAGAAACTCTGTGTAGAACTCAAGGGCCATTTGTGTGACTTCATCCTGGCCCCAAATCTTCCCTCCTCTGATTGGTCCCGCCCACACTGATAAACCACTATTGTTTCCAGGTGTGCCTCACCGTGACCAGAGCGTTTTGCCTCAGCCCACTCTGTTAGGAGCTTCCTCAGCACAGTTTGCAGGTGTCTTTTCCAATCCCACCTCCCAACATCAATCCGAGAGGTTTTACGTAGGGAATGGAAGCAGTACATTTTAAGGACGGGTAGAAGGCTTCTATTGCCTCATTCTAGGAAGCAGGGGAAACATGTAAAAGAATGAAGGGATTCTCATTTGGGGAGTGAAGCTGACAGGACAATCTGCGGCATGAGAAGGCATGTGGGTGGGTGGTGATTGTTCAGCACACTCTCTGCTCCAGTCAAAGAAATCAACTTGCTGACCTTTGAATGTGTCTCGTTCTGTCTGTGCCACTTTCCTGACACCTCATATGTTATTTGTCCCTCTTGGAGTACTCTCACTAATGCTGTCTATTCTTTCTCAAGCTATGCTTCTATTTCTTTCTAAATTAGTCCATTTAAAAACAATACATATGAACTTAAGACACATAGCTTATTTAAATTCCGCTTTTGATCACAAAGCTTTCTTCCAAAATGTTCCAACTAGAGACCACTTCAACTCTGTAATTTTTCTTATTATTTTCCATTCCACAATTATATATTGGAAAAAATACTGATCTATAGAAGGATTATGCCAAAATTGTATTAATAAAATATGGTTAAGGTTCATTCTCTTGGATATCTTTTTTAATACTTCAAAGATACAGGGAAATATTGTGAACTATAAAACACAGAACAGCAATTTGAGTTTATGACTATTTTTGAAGTTACTAAGAGTTTCTCATGTGAGAGCTCTTTTCTGATTTCCACTGGTATTTCTTTAAAATACTTAGAAAAAAAAAGTAGGCATATCTTTGATTTGAAGAAAGAATAAATGTACTGAGAGGATACAAGAACAAATCAGCCCTGAATCCATGGGTAGCCATCCTAGCAGAATACAAGTCACTGAGCAGAGGCCAGGGCTTTCTTTGAAGAACAAATCAGTTTTCCTGCAGAACAGTTTAATCACTTTCTATGAAAGAAGAAAAAACAATGTGCACAAATAGGAAGTCTTTGATACAATCTTTGTAGTCTTCAGGATGCTTTTGGTTTCTCAATTCTACAATACAGGTCAGGGCTGTCAATGGTCTTGTCACGTTGTCAAAAGGTGACCATCCACACTGTCGGAGCGGTCTGTCTTTGTATGAAGACCATGCTGCTTCTGCACCCGGCATCCCACCCCTACTACATCATGCTTCCTGGCACTCAGGGTGTTTGTTCAACCTGCATTCCAAGAAGCCATGCAATGGGAGGGCTCTTCAATGACTATGCCATCGTGGCCTTCTTTCTTTCATGTATTATTGAACTGTGAGTCAGGTACTATACTGCATGACATGTATTAGTGAAACAGATATAAACACTGCCCTCAGGTTACCTCCAGCACGGCCTCTGTATTATTTATCTATTGCTATGTAACAAATGACTGCAAAACTTAACAGCTTCAAACAATAATAAATATTTTTTAAATCTCACCGTTCCTGTGGGGCAGGAATCAGGAACCACTTGGACGGTTTAAGCCTGAGTTCTCTCATGAGGTGGCAGTCATCTGAAGGCTTGACTAGGGCTGGAGAAGCCACTTCCACAGGGACTCACTCACGGGGGCGGCAAGTTGGTGCTGGCCTCAGTTTCTCTCCACATGGGCTTCTTCAGAAGGCTGGTCAGCCTGGAGGCCAAATATCCCCAAAAAGTGATCTGAGAGAACGAAGTAGAAGCTGCAATGCCTCTTATGACCTCTCCTGGGAAGTCATGGACCCTTGTATTGGTTACACAGGTCAGGCCTGTGGAAGGGGACTCTACAGAGCATGCTAACAGAAGGCAAAGATCACAAGAGGCCATCTGGCGCATCTTGCCATTGCATGTGACACCCTCCACCACGACGCAGAATTCACTCTTAAACCAATTTGAATCCACACTGGCCTGTGACTGCTTTGACCAATTGAATACAATAGAAATGATACTATGCTAGTTCCAACTGAAGAGTCCTTCAAGAGGACTGAAAGTTTTGATTTCCTGCCTTTTAAAGCCCTGAGCCACTATGTAAGACGTTCAGGCTGCCCTGCTGAAAGGAATGTGTGCTTCATGGAGGTGTATTGACATATCGGACCTGTGTGCAAAACAGGCCATGTTGGTGGATGATTCAGATGACTTCAGTATCTGCTACTACAACCACATGAGAAATTCTGAGAGAATCCCCAAGTGAGCCCAGCCAACTCTTAAAACCAGGAGACATAATAAATTATCAGCCTTAGCCACTAAATTTTGAGCTGGTTTGCTATGCAATGTCAGAAAACTAGGATGATATTCATGCAAAATTTTTTATGTATTCTTGGTACTTTATGTATAACTTTTGCATTACAACATAGGTTCCACAAGTGCAGGAATTTCTATACCAAAGGCCTAGAACAGTACCTGGATCACCACAATGGTCTCCTAACCAGTTCTTCACATTCCTTTTCCCTCCTACCTTCCGTTGTCCAAAGAGCAGTCAGAATGACTATTGTCAAAACCTGTATCAAAGTCTTCCCTTATCCTGACTAGGCTCTATCTGTATTATGCATTATCATTGCAGTATACATATCTTTTCCATAGCACTTATTGAACTAGATATTTATATTGAAATGGATATTTAATCATAATTTGTAGAAAAAATAATAATAATAATAATTAGTAGTAGTAGTAGTAGTAGTAGTAGTAGTAGTAGTAGTAGTATTTGAGACTGAGTCTTGCTCTGTCACCCAGGCTGGAGTGCAGTGGCGCCATCTCGGCTCACTGCAAGCTCTGCCTCCCGGGTTCACGCCATTCTCCTGCCTCAGCCTCCGGAGTAGCTGGGACTACAGGCGCCCGCCACCATGCCTGACTAATTTTTTGTATTTTTAGTAGAGACGGGGTTTCACCATGTTAGCCAGGATGGTCTCGATCTCCTGACCTTGTGATCCACCCACCTCAGCCTCCCAAAGTGCTGGGATTACAGGCGTGAGCCACTGCTCTGTAGAGTCTCCTTCCACAGACCTGACCTGTGTAACCATTACAAGGGTCCATGACTTCCCAGGAGAGGTCATAAGAGGCATTGCAGCTTCTACTTCGTTCTCTCAGATCACTTTTTTGGGAATATTTGGCCTCCAGGCTGACCAGCCTTCTGAAGAGGCCCACGTGGAGGGAAACTGAGGCCAGCACCAACTTGCCACCCCTGTAAGTGAGTCCCTGTGGAAGTGGCTTCTCCAGCCCTAGTCAAGCCTTCAGATGACTGCAACCTCATGAGAGAACTCAGGCTTAAACCGTTCAAGTGGTTCCTGATTCCTGCCCCACAGGAACTGTGAGATTTAAAAAATATGTATTACTGTTTGAAGCTGTTAAGTTTTTATGTGTGTCTCTTGACTAAATCCTAATCTCCAATGAGCAAGGCATATCTTCTTCATTGGCCTATCCCCAGTTTCAAACACAGAACCTAGTACGTGGTAGGTGTTCAATAAATATTTGGCGAAGAATAACTTCTCAAAATGTCTTTTGCATTTCACTTGATTTTATAATAGAAACTTACTTCTTACTGCTTTTAGTCTGCCTCTTTGGGCTATTTCCAGTTGCAAAGAAGAAGTAAAATCAATTAATGTTTTAGCTCTTTTTTCACAGGCTTCTGGAAATTAGTTGTGAAAATACACATCAAAATGTGACATATACTCATCTCTTTCAGCCTTTAGATTAACTTTAGATTCTCTTGTAAAAAGCAAAGATTTATTGAGAATAGACCCTCAGATTTTGTCTTGTTCCTCAACACAAAATAAAAAGCAATAATTATCCTCCTCCCCTTTCTCAGTTCTCATTTTACTTTTTTAGAGATGAGGTCTTGCTTTGTTGCCCAGACCGATCTCAAACCCCTGGGTTCAAGCAATCTTCCCCCGCTCAGCCTCCCAAGTAACTAGGACTATGAGTGAGCACCACCACACCTAACTTGCTTTCTAAATTTACTGTAATACTAGGTTTTTTTTAAAAAAAACTGACTGCATTCTCTGTCATATATGCATTAACTTATTTATACTATGAATACAAGTTTCTCCAACTCCCTCTTTTAGAGACCTTGGAAAGCATAAAGCCATGGTTAATGTAATAATACCAATCCTCGAAAAGCAAAATCACTACCACAAACTCTTCTACACTAATAAAAAATGGAGCCAGACAGGCTGTTAGGTAAAGCATATGCTAACAAAGCACAGAAGTGGTTAAACACAAGGACATTTTTCTTATATAGGAGACCAAAGGCCCAAATATTCAATAACAAAAATTTTAGCCATATGTGCACTTATGTAGAACAGATTATTAACTGTTCTCCTTCATAAATATAAGAACTCAATTACAATAAATCTGAATAATTTTAAATTATTTTTTCTGAAATCACGGGCATTAAGCAGTGATGATCATTCAGTGGAAATACTCATCAAGATACATGTATGACAGAAATATCAAGTTCATTTTGCAGTGTCAAATGGAGGCAAATTCTGCAAATGCTTATATTCAAAAACATTTTTAGAGTAATTACTTTTTTTGGACAACAGTTTCGGTATTCTTTTTCTTTTTTTTCTTACATATGCTTCTAAATCTGTGTTTGGAATCCAAATTTTAAATTTAATTACAAGCAGAGGAATATGCCTACTTAACATCCATGTAGGCCTAGATTACTCTAACATTCATAGATACTCAGGTAAGTTTCCAGTTAGAAGTTTTCTAAAGTTTATTGATGTATATTACATTCACCTAAAGAGCTTATGAAAATACAGATTGCTGAGTTCCACTTTCAGAGCTTCAGAGTCGGGGTGAGGCCCAAGAATTTGCTTCTTAATGAGTTCTCAGATCATATTAATGTTACTGGTCCAGGGACCAGACTTGGAGGATCACTTACCTAACCTACCACCTACTTACGTTTTACAGACAAAGAAATAAAGGCCCAGAAAAATTGAAAGACTGATCCAATGTTTCTGCCACAGTCAATGGCAAAAATGATGAGACAAGGTAGGACTAGAATCTAGCTTTTCTGATTCTAATTAGCATGTTCTTTGACTCGATTGTCCCTGTCTGAGATGTATTCAGTACCGTATGAGGTGTTAATGAATAAGCTATAGAAAAAATAAGTCACAGTTGAGGGAAAGAGATGGCAACATAAACATCCTCTTTCCCCGTTGACAAAATTAAAGACATGCAGAACCACACCAAAAATTGGATGATTCAGGTATTTCTTTGTGGCCACTACCCCTTTTGAAGTGTATTTCCCTCTAAACATCTAAGGACTTACTTTGCATTCTTACATTGCAACGTCTTTGTTGATAACTTTTCAGTAATTCCATTACAGCAAATCACAGGGTTGTCAAATCTTCAAGGATCAGAAGATCATGAGTTGACAAGTAGCAGATGCACAGAAAGAAGTTTTAAATAAAGTGTATTCGTTCCCCATGTGGAGCAAAGTAGAATACCTATTAGTCGATGATAGTAAAACCGGCCGGCAAGTAACAAAGAATGTAGTTACGCCACGATATTTACCATTTCTACCACTTTTATTCAGTAAAAAATCAAAGAATTCAGAAGAAAGAAAACTCTTAGCTTTTCAAACAAGCTGTTTCTGTTTAAGGACAGAAGTTTCTGTTAAAATTTAGTATAATTTTGATGTCACTGAGCACAGTGAAAGCTGCAGGCAAACAGAACATTCTCATTGTAATACCACGACTGTAGGCATATTTGAAACACTATCACTTCTTCAGACTATAATTATAACTGTTTGTTGCTTCTGTGGTTTCAAAGATAATAGAAGTTGCTCACAAAATTTACACAACACTGATGTGTTGCATATAAAATATAGACAGTCACGTGCAAAATATCCCATTATACATTTTCTCATAGAGAGAAACAGCTGAGAAACCTACAGACCATCAAATTATGACTCCAGTGTTTCATTACAAGCAATTAGACTCCGGAACCCAAAGGTACAACCAAAATGCTTGGTGTAATTTGGTTAATACCATTTAAGAGCTGGGCCACAGGTGCTTAAATCTACAGAAAAGAAAAATTCTAGTGACTATGTAAGGTCCTATTACTTTATGGGTAAGTACTTGTATAGCCAGAGCATCAAAGGTGGACTCAGGAGAAAATACATGTGAAGTGAGCAGAAAGACTGAAAATTACACACATTCATTCCACAAGCAATGACTATGGAATGGCTACTCTGTGTCAGGCACAGTTCCTCTCCTCAAGGAGCTCAAACCCCAGCAGGAAAGATGGGCAGAAACTCATTCCTTCAGCAAACAATGAATAGTGCTGTAAGAAAGAAATACCTGTATGACCTGTTACTAATGTTATAGAACAGAGTGCTTATGTATTCAAACACTTAGGAAGTTATCACTAATAAATGACATTGATCTGTGTCTAGAATTGAAAGGAAGTTTCCATATGGAAAGGGCATCACCTGACAGGAAAGACAGCCAGGAAAGGCAAGTTGAGGTAAGAGCCCTTAAAAATTATGGAATTTGGACATGGTTTCCAGATACTAAGAGTCATGGAGAGTATTTGAGGGTCACCAGGCAGGGTCATTTCTGAGAAAGCTCTTCTGGGAAGCACACCCAAAAACAGTAGGCAAAATATAAAAGATGCCATTTTGCAATGCCTAGATGAGCTTCTGTAATCATAAAGGAGTCTCTAGAAACCAATGACAAAAAACTCAAGAAGTTATGGAGATTTAGAATGGACTTTTGCCTTGTAGTGTCTACTAATTCCTGGTGGCCTAGAATGTCAATTTCATAGTCATGCTTAGTGACAGGACACAAACCTGATGCCAGGGCAGAAATGTGATCAACACAACAAGGAAAATGGAAGTAAACAGTGAGGTACAAGGATAAAATAACTAAATTAAAATTAAAGATACAAGACAGAGCATCAATACAGCTAAAAGTTGGTTCTATGATGAAACTAATAAAGAATATATCTCTGACAAAAATAAGAAGAGAGAGAGAAAGTAAAATATACAATGTGAGGAATGAAAGGGGTGCTTATTAGTGATGCAACACATGCTAAAGAGATGGTAGGAGAACATTATATAAACTTAAAAACAGTACATGTGAATGATTCACTGAAATGAACACATTTCTAGAAAAATGTTATCAAAATACACAAAAACCTAGAAAACCTAAACAGCCTTAGAACTCACTCAAGAAACTAAAAACATGGATTGAAATATTCTGCAAAGAAAAAGACCTTATTGAAATATTTCTTTTGATACATTCTATCAAGCAGCTAAGGATCAAATTATTTCTTTCTTTTAGAAAAGAGAAAAAGAAGAATTGCTTTCTACCATATTGGATGAGGCTGGCACCTCCTTTACACCAAAACCACACAGAGTCAGTTTGAAACATAATTATGAGTCAATTTCACAGGAATGATGAAAAATACTAACCTACATTAACAAAGTAAATCCAGGGATATATGAAAAAGATAATACATTATCACCAAATGGTGATTATTCCAGAAATGCAAAGTTGATTCGACATTAGAAAATTACAAAATTAATTCATTACATTAAAAGATTAAAGGAGAAAATCAAAATCTCCCCCATAGATGCAGTAAAAGCATTCAATAAAACTCAATACCCACTTAATAAAACTCTGCAAGCTAGAAATAGAAGAAATTTTCTTTATTCTGGTAAACAACAGCTGCAAAAGCACATACAGCGATCATAAGATTATCTTTAAGTTCAAGAATGTGACAGAATTGCTTTCTGTCACTACTTCTATTCAGCATTGCACTGGAGAGTCTTACAATAAGACAAGAAACAGTAATAAAAGTTAGAAGAAAGGAAAGAAAAGGAAAAAATACCACTATCATGATTCAAAAATAATATTACTGTCTACAATTTAAAAGTCTAAAGACAAATTGTTAGACCATATAAGAAAATGTAATGAAGTTCATATATGCAAGTGGAACATGAATTAAACTGCAATCTATACATCCCAACACAAGGTAATTTTTAAAATACTGTTGACAATAACGTCTGAAAACATAAAGTACCTAAGGAATAAATCCAACAAGATATATAGGACATTTGAGTAGGATATTATAAAACTTTATTGAAGAAATATAAGGGCTTAAATGCAAAGGCATACTATGTTCATAGTTAATCCTAAAGATTTTTATTCTGCCAAATTGACATTTAGATTCATTATGATTCACAACAAACCCCAACCAGAACGTATTTCTGCTTTTGGTAAAATACAGTGGCTGTACTTTTTGCTCTAAATGCAGTATAACTAAAAATCCTAAACACACACACACACACACACACACACACACACACACACACACATACCAGAACACTCTGCAGGTAGAGAGAAGAAGGCAGACTGGCCAAGAAACACAGGACCTGAGGTATAATATGGTGATAAGATCCTTGGGTTTTCTTTTTGCTCGTATATCCCAAACTTGGAACTGGAGAAACCAATAAAACAGTAATGTCAGTGGTCACGGACCAAAAATGCCTCCAAAATGCCTACTGGTCCAAAGACAAAGGAGCAGCCTAGCAAGACAGAAAACTTTTGAACATCAACCACTGTACTTCTGACAAACAATACAGAAAAATTGGTAACCCCACCCCCACCCCAACAGCAAAGGCCAACCTAATAACTTGAACTTCTACTTTTGCCAAGCTGGAAATAGGTACCTAACATCCTGCTGGGTTAATATCAGGGAAGAACAAGTAGGCCTTCATAGAAGGCCACAACATTTTTCCCACTGGCTGGATTAGATTTCCCCCTGTGCTGACAGTGGAGACTACGTAGGGGGAGCCTGGACTTGTATCCCTATCATCCTCTCCCCACTGAGGTAGTATCTGAAGATGTCCACTGGAAATTCAGAACTTCCACCATTGCCCCACTCTGGACACAGTTTGGCAGTTTCTTAAGAAACTAAGTGATGGTATGCAGTAACCATACAACCCAGCAATTTCCCTGTTGAGCATTTATCTGGTGATAAATGAAGACATATGTTCACACAAAAACCTGCACACAAGTGTTTACAACAGTGTTATTTGTAGTAGCCCCAAACTAGAAATGACCCACATGTCCTTCAAAGGGTGAATGTTAAACAAACTATGATACATCTGTACCAAGAAGTAAATAATAATTCAACAATTTAAAAAATTGTTATACCTGGAACAACTTCAATAAATTTCCAGACAATTATACTGAGTTAAAAAAAGAAATCCCCAAATGTTATATACTGTATGGTTCCATTTGTATAACAGTCTTGAAATAACAAGATTATAGAAATGGAAAATGGACTAGTGGCTATCAAGGGTTAAGGAAAGGGTGGAAGCAAGAGGGAAGTGGGTATGACTGTAAAATGGCAATATGAGTGATCTTTGTGTTAGGGAAATGCTTTACATCTTGAATATCAGTGTCAATATCCTAGTTGTGATATCTACTATACTTTTACAAGATGTTTTCACTGGGGAAAACTGGGGAAATTGTACATGGGATCTATGTATTATCTCTGTATGTAAATCTACAATTATCTCAAAATAAAACGTTTAATTGAAAAAAAAGCAGGTTTTTCGTGAAACTTGACAAACTGATTTTAAATGAATATAGAAAAACAAAATAATAGTATAAAGGAGCAATGCCAGGGAAATGTCAGACTAGGAAACCACAGGGCTTCATCCTTTTCTAAAAGCAACTAATAAGCTAGCAAAAATGGTCAGAATCAACTTTTAAAAAATTTGGAAAACCAGTTAAAAAACTTACAACAACCAAGGGATGACTTGATAAAGAAAGAAGCTTCTATATCTGGTAGGAAAGTGGTACAGGAGTGGTGTGGCATTTTAAAGTGCCTGTGTACCATCCTTCACACCCCAAACTGCAGCAGCCGTGAGAACAGCAGCCTGTACTCCCGATGCAGGTTGCCAGTGCCAGAGGGAGCAACACAAACCTTATTTTTAAAGAATTATGGTGTGGGTTTCACCCTGTCTGGTAGTTTCATCAAAGACCAGCACAAAAGCTTCCTTGTGTTTCACCCAACTCAAGTGTCCCCAGAGCTGGGATGCATACTAGAAAAGGCCTGAGAAAACCTAAGCTTTAACCTCTGAGTACCGTTTGATCTCCACTCATGTAGGAAGTGGTTGCTAAGGCAGAGTTTTAAACAGCCTGGCTAAGGATTGAAGAAGTGCCCAAACACAAAGCAAATCTACAAAGACTGAGATAATTTTATATTTTTATTTTTCTTCTCCCTCTCCTCCTCTCCTTTTTTACCTCCTCCTCCTCCTTCTTTTTTTTTTTTTTTCAGTGCCAAGTGTCTAAGGTACCTCTGTGAAAACACAAGCTGGCCACTAAGCTAGTAGAACGTAAACTTCAATGGCTACATATGATAAAGAAAAAAAAAAAAAACACACTCAGAGAGACTTAAAACTAGTTTAGAAAATTTACTGAACAAGTAAACAACCACAACCCATACCAAGCAGGAAAAATAAACCTCAAGGAAGAGGAAAGAATCTGATTTTCAGACTTGCCATATTTTAATATTCAAAATTAATATTAATATTAAAAAATTAATAGAAACTGTTCATGGAGATACCCAGCCATTAGACCTATTGGAAGAAGGCTTTAAATAAACTATTACATAAGCTTAAAGAAGTAAAGAAAGCATAAAAAATAACTTAAGGAAATGAGATAAATGCTGTCTCAACAAATAGAGAATAGCATGACACACAGCTGTAGTCCCAGATACTTGGGAGACTGAGGCAGGAGGACTGCTTGAGACTAGGAGTTTGAGGCTGCAGTGCACTATAATCGTGCCTGTGAATAGCCACTGCATTCCAACCTGGACAACATAGTGAGGCCTCATCTCAAAAAAAATAGAGAGAGAGAGAGAATGTGTCAATAAAGACATAAAAATTGTAAAAGGAAATCACATAGAGGTTCTGGAGTTGAAAAATTCACTAGAGGTTTTCAGCAACAGATTTGAGCAAACAGAAGAACTGATTAACTTAAATATAAGTCAACTGAGATGAACAAAAGAGAAGAGAACCTGAAAGAATGAGGAAAAATGAGCATAGCCTAACAAACTATGGGGCACCAACAAGATACTAACTACACAAAATGGTAATCCCAGAGGGGAGGGGAAGAGAGAAAGGGACAGAGAGAATTCTTGAAGAAAGTGTGGCTGAATATATTCCAATTTTTTTTTTTTTTTTTGCAAACAAATACTTTTTAATGGGTTTAAAGTTTTTTTTTTATTTTTTACAAATATACTGGAGAATCATGCAATGCTGCAAGCATTGGATGCAATCCGGGGCCACAAGTCTACACACTCCTTTGCTACTGGTCCTGTTATGGCAGAACCTTTCATCTTGCCTTTATTGCTCACTATGACCCCTGTATTATCTTCGAAATAAAGAAACATGCCATCTTTTCTATGATATGACTTTCATTGTCAAATGACCACTGCTGGATGTACCTTTTTTCTGAGCTCTGGTTTGCTTTTCTTGACTGTGACCATCACCATGTCACCCACACCAGCAGCAGTCCTTTGATACCCTTTCACGGAGATGATATACGGGTTTTTGGCTCCTGTGTTGTCAGCACAATTGATCACAGCTGCTACCGGAAGACACAGAGAAATCTGGAATTTTGCATCAGAGGACCCAGCACGTCCTCACTTTGATATCTTGAACGCCGGAAAGAAGAAAAAAGGGATATATTCCAAATTTAATGAAAGATATGAACCTACACATCCAAGAAGCTCAATGAACTCTATGCCTGTGGAAGATAAACGCAAAGAGATTCACACCAAGGCATATGATAACTAATTTTTCAAAAGATGAAGGCAGAATTTTGGAACAGCACAAGAGAAGCAACTCATCCCATACAAGGAATCCTTCATAAGACCATAAGCTGATTTCTCTTCAAAAGTCAGGGAGGCCAGAAGGAATGGGATGAAATGGTTACATATTTAAAGTGCCGAAAGAAAAAAAAAATCTGTCAACCAAGAATTTAATATCTGGCAAATCCATACTTTAAAAATGAAGGGAAAATCAAGATATCAGATTTTAAAAACCTGAGGGAATTTGTCACTAGACTTGCCCTACAAGAAATGCTAAAGGAAATTCTCTAAGCTGAAATGAAAGGACACTAGAAAGTAACTTGAAACCATATGAAAAAATAAAGAACAACAGTAAAGAAAGCCATATAGTAAACATAAAAGCCAGCAGTATGGAGATAAACCCTAGACCAGTGGAACAGGACAGAGATCCCAGAATCAGATCTATGCACCTAGACAGAAATCTGATAAATGAAAGAATAAGCATTTCAAATCAGTGCCAATGGGACAAATTTATCAATAAACTATGCTGGTACAATTGATTATATATATGGAAAAAAATGTAGTAGTATCTTCCACCCTATAATTAATTCTAGATGGATCAATAACTTAAATAAGAAAAGAAAGACTTTAACTTTAAAAGGGAACATAAGAAAATGTATTTATCACTTCAGGGTAATAAATAATTTTAAAGTAAACAGAAAGCACAAACCAAAACAGAAAATACTGGTGAGGGATTACTATCTGAAATCAGTTTTTAAATCCCGTGAATTAAAAATTTAAAAGTCAAACAACCTGCCGGGTGCAGTGACTCATGCCTGTAATCCTAGCATTTGGGGAAGTAAAGGCAGGCAGATCGCTTGAGCTCAGGAGTTCAAGACTAGCCAGGCCAACATGGGGAAAACCTGTCTCTACAAAAAATGCAAAAATTAGCCAGGAAAAAAAAATTCAAACATTTTTCTCACTAAAAATGAAAAAAGATACAATGAATAGTTTTTCACAGGAGATGGAGAGTAAACATGAGAAATTCTCAATGTCAATTGTGATGAAGGAAATGTGTATTAATTCTACCATGAAATACCATGTCACATCTAAATAGACCGCAAAAATTAAAGTCTAAAAATGCCAGGTATTTGTAAGGTTGGTAGGTTGGTGCAAAAGTAATTGTAGTTTTTAACCACTACTTTTAATGTCAAAAACCACAATTAACGTTTGCACCAAACTAACATATGGACCAAGGGAAACTCCCATACACTGCTTGTATAGAGTAAATTGGTAAAATCACTTTGGAAAACAAGTTGGAATTATTTGGAAATAGTGAATTTATGCATACCCAATACCACTTCTAGGTATACATCTTAGAAAAACACTTGAATACATGAACATGGAGGAAACCTATGCAAGAACATTTATAGTAACATTTTTGTGATAATAAATCAATCCAAATACCCAATAAAAGAAGAATGAAAAAATTAATTGGGATGCATTCTTGAAATGGAATAATATGCAAGAGTGAAAATACAAAAATTACGGACATATGCACCAACATAAATAAGTTCTCAAAGACATACGAGTGAAATTAGCAAGTTGTAGAATAATACATTATAATTTATTTTATACAAAGTTCAAAAACAGGCAAAATGAAACAACACTGTAACATTTTTATTTAAACATATGCATATAATCTCTACATAGATTAATATATATACAAATATGGTAAACTTTAAGAGAAACAAAGAAATAAACATAACTCCAGATGCTGATTACTTTAGGTAAAGGAGAGAGGATGTAATGGGATAGAGGAAGGGGGTGCAATTGGGCAGGAACTCACAAAACAAAGGCTTTCAAAAGTAAAAGTAGTATTTTATTTGTTAAGCTGAATTATTTGTTAAGCTGAATTTCATTATTTTTAGATGCTACTTACATATCATATATATATTCTTCTAATATGCTGTATTTCACAAAAGAAAGTATTATATTCACAATAAAATAGTATGCATTTTATTTATAATAAAAAGTGAAAACAAAATCTGACTCGGGAAAATTAATCAAGTCTATGTTTTAGAAAGATTATTCTGATTGACATAAAGAAGAGAGACTACTATCTAGAAGGGAGAAAATTAGATGCTAATCTGGGCAGTGCCAAACACAGATTTAAAGAGAAACCTGCCAACATATAATTGACAGAATTGCTGATAGAATGGATGCAATGACACTAATGTAATTTGTGCCTGGCATATTATTAGGAGGATGGTTATGATGACCAAAGAGAACTGTAGGAAAACCCCTAATTGAGAGGTGGGAAGAGAAATAGGAGCAAGCAATGGAAAGGTAGAATGACACCCACAGGAGAACAGCATCCCAAAAGCCAAGTGAGGATTAAAAAGCTAGCATTTGGACTGGATAGCTTCAATCACTGAGAAGTATGTTTTGAGGCCCTCTGCTGATACAAAATGTATAGGAATAGTTTTCTGAACTTGAAGACAATGGAAAGGTTTTGGAATAGCAGCTGTGGGAAATACAGTAGGGGAAAAAAAAAAAAAACAGAGACAAAAAGACTCCCCACAAGGAGGGTCCATAGCTGAGGTCGGATGGCATGAATTTGTAGGAGAAGCCAGCTGGCAGCATTCATGACCTACTCCAGCAACTTTGGCTACCATGAAGCAGCTATCAAGGTTGTAAACATCATCATGTCTAAGACCTACAGACACACAGGTTTAGGCTAACTAGTCAGAGGTCTATTAAAAACCTTAGGCAGGCCAGGCACAGTGGCTCACGCTTGTAATCCCAGCACTTTGGGAGGCCGAAGTGGGCGGATCACGAGGTCAGGAGATCGAGACCATCCTGGCTAACACAGTGAAACTCCATCTCTACTAAAAAAACAAAATACAAAAAATTAGCCAGGTGTGTCGCCTGTAGTCCCAGCTACTTGGGAGGCTGAGGCAGGAGAATGGTGTGAACCCGGGAGGCGGAGCTTGCAGTGAGCCGAGATTGCGCCACTGCACTCCAGCCTGGGTGACAGAGTGAGACTCCGCCTCAAAAAAAAAAAAAAAAAAAAAAAAAACCTTAGGCAGTAGAAAGGAGAAATCATAAAATCCTTTATACTGGGAAATATCATTTCTATGGATAACTAAATGTTTCCATTTAGGCATAGCTTTTTCAGGATTCTGGTTGGTCGGAATTTTCAGGAAAACTTTGTAAGAGGAAGGTTACTGGAGACAGACTACAGCCCCCACTGCAGCAGTTGACTTCAAGGCAATAGCTGACATTCATCCTCTCTCCTTAAAATCACCCATCTGAGTCCACTTTGCATTGCTATGAAGGAATTGCATTGCTATTGAGGAATAGAGGTTTATTTGGCTCATGGTTCTGCAGGCTGCACAGGAAGCATGACACAAGAATCTGCTTCTGCTGAGGGCCTCAGGCTGCTTGCACTCATGGTAGAAAGCAAGGGGAGCAGACACCACATGACAAGAGAGAGGGGAGGCAGGTGCCGGGCTCTTTTTAGCAATCAGTTGTCACGGGAACAAAGGGAGCCAGAACTCACTCATTACCATGAGGATGACACTAAGCTATTCATAAGGGATCCACCCCCATGACACAGACACCTCCCACTAGACCCCATCTCCAGCATCTCCAACACTGGGGATCAAATGATATTTGGAGGGGATAAATACCCAAACCATAGCACCACCCATGGTAGAGTCTCTCTTTTGGTTAACACTTTTCCTGGTTTGTGCTGCTTGCCTAGTGCATAGACCCAGGTTCTCATCTCTAGGCTCTGTTTTCATGGCCTTCTCAGACCTAGTTACTGTGATCGCTCTTTTATAGTCACAGTGGGCCTGAGAAGCAACATATTCCACATTGTGTAGCAGCAGCCCTGCTTCTAAGATTATTGTACTCAAATTACACCTGCCAAGCAAAGAAGATTGACATATCTCAGGGCAACTGCTGCCGCAGGGGCTGCGGTCTCCTCTGGCTGCCATTATGACCTTGTTACCCGGTGTGGTAATTTTGTACTTTGCTTCTGACACTTAAGTGCTACCACCTGACTTCTGCTCTTCAAGGATCCAGTCATCCCCATTGCTAGTAGGGAGCTCAGTTCTCTTACAGAATCTCCTACCATTAGCCCCCACCTACAAAGAACATTCCACCACTTAGCTTCTTGAAAACTCTGGTATCTTAAAAAGCAATGCATCCCTGTTATTTTGACAAGCAATTTTAAAAATATGATCAGAATTCTTCTGGCCCTGGAGAAATGAATAGCATTTCTTGCTTCCCACACTTGACTCCATAATCTTTTCAGAGGCAGCACAGGACTTGCTCTGAAGGAAGTGTTTCAAAATCGAGGTGGCTCCCACCCCTTGCAGTCCATCCATTTTCTCATACTCATGCAAGAAAACTTGTTGAGGTCAGCGCCTTCATCCTTTTGGATATTTGCTGGTTTGCCTTTTCAAGACTTTTCTATTCCAAGTCTTCTTTTCTGTTCCTCGTTTTCTTTCTCTCACGTCTTTTTCTCTAACCTGCTTCCAATCTGTCCCAGGAGTTCCACTTCAATTTTCATCCCAGCTGCACTTGCTTGTCCTCTTATCACTACCTGTGGCAGAATACTCCACTATGGTCAAACTGTCGTTGGTCTCCACGGCCATAAACGTGACTGACTTTAGAAAGCAAGGGTGCTCTGATAGAAAGAGAGAAATTAAAAGATGGCTCTCCATTGCCACAGTGAAAGGTACAATTACAGTGACAGGGACAGTCATAATGATGGCAAAGGCACCAACCTGGGCACCTTACTGGTTCTTGGAGAAATCAATGTGCACATATCACATTCACTCACTCACACACACATGCCATATGACAATACTGTTTGTCTTTTTCCTAACTGAACAAAGAAAAGGCAACAATACCTTTCAAAGGGTTTGTTCTTTCTGAGTAAAATTTTGTAAGACTGCGATCAAGGAAGGTGCATATGAGAGACAAAGATAAAAAAAAAATCACTTGCTCCGAGAATTTGCTAAACGATTTCATATTGCTGAATTTCACCCATTAATACGTGTATTTAGATCCTAACAATGACTGACAGACATTTGGAAAGCAAAAATAAAAGTTGACCTGCAGACAGTTCAAATTTGCCATATGCTTGCTGTCACTGTTAACAGTTTGTGGACCATTCTAATTTATTCTTCAGCTGACTAAGCCAATGTATTTTAAAGAAAACGAATACCTGTTCCTTTTTCAAACATGACATTTTATTTTTCCTTATTACTCATAAGTATGGACAGCAAAATAAATGATTAACAGCCAATCTCAGGTAGTTTTAGTGGGAAGAATGGGTTTTCCTCCAGGACCTATCACGAATGTTTTCCATTTAAATGATTGCCTCACTGAGGAAATTCTCAAACGATATTCATCAGTTACAATTTCAGAAACGAACATTTCCTTGAACATAACCTAACCTAATTTTTAAAGGGAATTTATTAGTGCTCAGAAGTCACTACAATTTAAAGTGTGTGTGTGTGTGTGTGTGTGTGTGTAAACATAAGGCTAAAAATACTTTTTTAATCTAATTTTTTACCTTAAAAAAATTCATTATTCTCTTTTGTCTAGTGTGTTTAAGTAATCACATATCCCGTTAACTGGTGGCCCTGTCCTTTTCTTTCTTAAAACTTTATTTCTTAGGCAATATTATGGATGGAAGAAATTTTTCATGGAAAGAGAAAGAAGTTAGTATTTGTTGTTTTAAATTTTGACACAGTACAAACCTACTCACCCTTTTATCTTCGTGTATTTAAGGATAGGTCTTCAACTTTTCCAGTTTCAATGAGATAGCTCAAATGGTCAAGCTTATTTATAATAAAAAATGTCATTAAAACCTGAGTAAATAAAATAAGATATTTGCTAATTAATTTTTAAATATTCTAGATTATGTGGGTTGTGTTACACAGTCTTTGTCCCTCATGCTTTTACCATAGTGCTTGGCTTGTGGTGGGACTCCATAAATGAATTTTAATTGGCCAGTTAGTAAGTCACTAATAGTTATTTATAAGTTATAATGTGTATTCTTTTTTTAAGAGTGCCATATTTATGTCAAAATGGAAAACAAACCAAACATCTAAGACATTTATAACCATTAATTATTTTATAATAAAATATTTTATTGCTTCCATTTTAGCAAACTTTACTTTTCTTCAAATATCTCTTCTGAGGACTTTTAAGACATGAATCACGATAATAATAAAAAATTTGCAGTAGGTCCTAGAAATTCAACCTAAAAATAGAATTAAAATGGTTTCGTTGCAGGCGTGTGCTCATTTTCATACTGATGGACAAAGCCCTTGGGGAATATTCGAAAGTTGATATACAACTCGCCCAACACCATCTCACTGGTTTTTCACAGCAGGTCCTCGTTGTCCTTTAAATTCTCAGACAGAGGAGGATGGGACGACGCGCAGCTTCAGCTGAAGCCCCCACAAGACTCTCCGCTCATCTGCAGAAGCGAAGGCCTGGGCAGCTGGCACCTTTCCATAGGGAGCTACAAACACCACTTCGCCACATTGCAAGTTTCCCCAGGCAGCAGATGTCTTGTAGCTGCCGTTCAGGTCTGCAACTCTACCAAGCCACCTGTACAACATATTTAATGTACCGACAATGGTTTTGTTGCTACTTAGAAAAGATTTTTTTTAATTTTTCTCTGAACTCCTGTATGGTCAGTGGGATTATTGGATAAAATCAGGCCTCATGTTGCAAAACTTTTGTATTCAAATACAGAAGGAAAAAAAATCAAATCAAACCCTCCACGTTTTTCCCCTTCCCACAACTTCCCCCAAATGATTCAGAAAAACACATTCACCTTCTATATTATCATAACTAAATTTTGTTCCTTAAAAAAAACTGATGTTTCCAACAAACAGTTTTTCCGAAGCACTGTACAGAAAAGTTAAACAACTAACTGTTAAATTGCTCACCCTTTTGCATTACTCTGACACACCAAACTTTAACGTGCCTCTACCAAAACTTAAAACTGTGAGTGCAATCCTCTTAGAACATTGTAAGGAAAACATTCTGACTTTTTCGACTGCTAAAGTGATACTTACAGTACCATTGTGTCTGTTTGGTTTAAAAATGAGGTTGATAATGATAATGTTTTTCCATAAGATGATCTTCTACTTTTTAATGATACCCGTTGTTTCCCCTACATAAATGACTAAATCCTTACAGAATCTCTGTCTTGATTAGCACTCCTGCTAGTAAAATTTCACATACTAAATCAGCACCAGCTGTAGCAAGAAAGAAAGAAAAAGGCAAGTGTAAATGTTCCATATGCCCCACCAAATTGGCATCTGTGTCAGTAACCCTTTTTTTCAAAACTATTGTATACATACATTCTCTTAAGTGTTTTGTTCACAGAATACTGCTAACAAAATTCTCTCTGTTGGCATATCAAGGAAAGAGCCTGTCCTTGGTACCACTCAACTGCACAAATACAATTGCTTCTTCTTCTCTTGTGGTCACAGACATACCTGAAGGTTCTATTTATGTAAGTTGCTTCAAATTAGTGAACCTTTATTTTGACATCTGTTCTCTGTAATGTGGCACTGCAGTGTTCTTACAAAGCTGCTTTACAGTTGGAGTTTAATTGGTAGCAACACCAAACAATGTCAGAGAGACAAGAGAATTTATTTTGGTCACCTAGAAGGTATCTCAGAGACCAGGCTCAAAACAAATAACCTGGAATGTGGTGGTGGTGGTGGTGGTGGTGGTCGTGGTGGCGGCGGCGGTGGTGGTGGTGGTGGTGGTAGAAAGTATTTGTGATCACTCTCATCTTGTCACCTGTATTTTCTTCAAAGGATGAAGTGCCTCTCCACAGATAAAGATTTATAGATACAGATGTATCAGAAATAGTCCCAAAGATATAAACGCTATGTTATGGTAATTAAGGTGACTTTCAACAGTTTACCCATTGAGACCTTAGGAATTGCTGGAAATCTAGTAGAGATTGTTCTTCAGGAACATACTCAAACTATCACTATGAATCCTAAAATATCCATGGGAAATCTACAGAGAAAAACATCCTAATTAAAAGATCTGCCTACAAGGATCTACATACAGGCTATGTCCCAGAGATGCCTGCCTCAGAGGTTAAAAAGAAATTATTTTCTCCTCTCATCAGAACATGATTATCTTGGCCAAGGCCAGTGCACATGGAAAAAGAGAACTGGCCACACCCTTCTTGGTGGTGCCCATCGATTCCTGCTCATGCCTTCTGGCAAGTGTTTACAACACTGTGTTGCTCTTATTTGCTTACATTTCTACCATTCTTTGAGAGTTGGGATAGTAGACCTGAATCTATTCCAAGACAGATTTCTGTAGATACCCAAAAAATGTTTACCCAAGTCAAAATCGTTAAAAAATGCAAAAAGTTTGTTGTAATAAGCTAAATGAACTGGTTAGTGAACAACTTACCAACTGGGTTCAAAAGACCGAAATAAATGAGGACAAGGGGAAATGGATGAAAATTTCCTTTGCTTCCCTGAAGTTTTTCTGCTATATAAATACCCTTTCGTGGCGGGACGCAGTGGCTCACGCCTGTAATCCCAGCACTTTAGGAGGCCGAGGCGGGAGGATCATGAGTTCAGGAGATCGAGACCATCCTGGCTAACACGGTGAAACCCCATCTCTACTAAAAATACAAAAAATCAGCCGGGCGTAGTGTCACACGCCTGTGGTCTCAGCTACTCACAAGGCTGAGGTAGGAGAATCGCTTGAACCCAGAAGGCGGAGGTTGCAGTGAGCCGAGATCGCGCCACTGCACTCCAGCCTGGGTGACAGAGTGAGGTTCCATCTCTGAACAAATAAACAAATAAATGCCCTTTCATCAGATGTAATCCTATGGCTATTGAGATTTAGTGAAACTTACACTTGATAACTCCTATTTAAGGATCAAAATCAGAAGACATTTTGGTTAGATGTTAAAAATCTCTTGGATCTGAAGAGGCAGTTTACCTAAATTCATAGTATATGGTTTAGAGAAGGGCATGTAGGGAAAATCCACAATTATAGAATATATTGCAAACTGCTTTTTAAAAATATGAACATTCTTTTTATTAAAAACATGTAGCTTCCTTCACAAGGCAGCAGCCCCTCTCCCAAGTATTGTGAATAGCCAGATCTGCTAACCTCCTCTCAGGGAAGCTGTGGAAGGAATTCCTGCACGGGGAAGTTTGGAGGAGACGATCCAATGTTTATATACATGAAATTCAACTATGCTTACCGACTCTATAGTGATCTTGCAGCTGTTAAAATAATCACAATGGGGGAGAGATGAAAAAAGTTGGTTAATGGGTCCAAATATACAGTTCCATTGAAGAAATAAGCTCCATATTATTATGTTTCAAATTAGAATAGGGGATGATTATAGTTAACCACAATGTATTGTATATTTCAGAATAGCTAGAAGAGAGGACATGAAATATCCCCAACAAATAGAAATGATAAGTCCCTGAGGTGGTGGATATTCCAGATACCCTGACTTGATCATTACATATTCTGTACATGTAACAAAATATCACATGTACCCCATAAATGTGTCCAAATATTATGTATCAATAAAAAAGATTATAACAACTTATTCTTAAAACATTTGGACACATTATAGTTGATGGTAGCAGTGGTGAAATGTGTATTTCTACTCATCTATATCTTCCGTAAGTCAATACATTCTTTTTATCTGTATTCCCAAGAATAAGCACAGTAACAGAGTATGTATTTCAAAATGACTATTAAATATATGAAAATTTTATTTTGAACAACTGATTCTTTACTCGTTTGCCTGCTTATTTTTCAGTCCCTACTCCTAGGTCTGTAATTAGCATGCTTATTTTAATACAGTTGTATGGATGATAAATTACACACTGATATGGGATTTTCCCCAATGACAGACAAGTATAAAAATGAACACGGGAATCAATCAATCAGGAAGTCCTTTGTTTACAGTCCTAGTATACTTCCTAGTTTAAAGTCATCAACCCAAAAGAAGGGGGGCAATGGTTGGACCAGCCAGGATGGTGTTACAAACTAGCATTCTGGTTGGTCTTGGCCTGTGCCATGCTGGTGATTACTTATTTTGAACATCAACTTTGGTTTATGTTTTAAGGCAATTTGTGATCCTGATGAGAAGACACCATGTAATTATAATTTCAAAACAATTAGATAATAGACAGTATATGAAAGACATGGGATTTCACACAATGGCTACAAGGCATTTGCAGAAAATGGTCATATGTAAGATGGAAAGTTCAGGAAGTGGTGACCCATGGGATTTTCATTTGGAGCACTGGCCTTCATGTTCTGAGGTGATTCCCAGTGCTAGTTTGGATTAATACAATCTGTGTATAAGCACAGGTGGCACCAGCCGTCATTGCCTTTTTTACTTCCGTAGGCTTTGTTCACCCTAAGCCACCTCATTCTCTAGAGATGCACGCCAGGGTAGTTTGTGTGTGGTGGTTGCTTCTCAAAAGGCCACAGCTAGGTCACACATTATTTAAAGCACTACTTTATTTAAGACAACTTTCAAGTGTTTCTTCTCCCTTTGCTATCTATGATTGCCCCATTTCAGTTTGCCATAGAGCAGCTGTTTCGATATCCAGCATTTATCCGTTCTCCACATGCATCCAGCCCAGAGGGATTGTTAAGCAGATCATTGTTTTAATTCTGGCTACATTCCAGGTCCCCATTATTAGTGATCCTGTCTTAACATTTACTGTTCAGTTTGGCTCACAGGTGATGTTGATTAAATTGGATATGCCATCTGGGGTGGGTTTTCGTCTGTAGGCACACTCCAGGCTAAGCACACCTACGGCTTCATTTTGGTCTGAAGTTTCATGCCACATTGGATGGCATTCTGGACATGATTTTCCACCACCTGGGCATGACTCTTGACTAATCCATTTAGTAGTTGTGTTGAAATTAAGCAATTCACTTCACTATTAGGGTCTTGGTTTCCTAATAAATAAACCAAATAATCATTCATTCATTCCTTCACTTAGTTCCTTATTCATTTTTTAACCATTTATTGGCCACTTCTGAGCATGCAGAAATCAGAGAAAAACAGGGAGTCCAAGCAGAGGCGGTAGGACACACAAACAGGAAGGCAAGACCACCACATGTACTGTTCACAGAGCAGTGCCCTCTACTAACAGATGGGAGCGAAGAGCTCTGGAGCCTGCAGGACATGATCACTGAACTGGATCTTAAAGATCAAGAGCTCTGAACTCCGCTTTCATGCATCTCATCAATTAAAATATCCATGTGAGGGTAGCACATAACGATTTTATTCCTATTATTGGGGGAAATAAATCAAACATATATGAATTACTTATGTTCTTATTATTTCATTATTTAAACACACAAAGCAGACTTGAATACGTGTAACATACAACATGGGGTTGTTCTGAGAATCAAATGGCATGATGCGTGAACAGACACCTTCTAAAGTGCTGCAGAAGGCTCTTTTGAGCATGTAGGTGATGCTGCCTGCCCTGCCTGTCCCACTAAGCTGTCACATGGACTGAATTAGAAAAGGAATGTGAAAAAATGTTGGAAATGTAAAGCACTGATAATAATAAGAGCAGTAACAACTAACACTTACTTAGCTCTTACAATGCGCTAGACATGGTTCTAAGCGTTTTACTTGTATTAGTTTATTTAATCCTCACAACAATAAATACGGTAGGGCTTAGAGGTGAGCCATATGAAAGTGCTCATATTTGATCATTTCTGACCTGCCAAAATGACAATTTCATATGGTTCAATCTGTTGTTACTTTCCTATTTTACAGATGAAGAAATGAGATGCAGAGAGGTTAAGCAATTTACCAAGGGTCACAGAGTTTGTAAAAGTGTCTTGTTTTTCCATTATTTATGGACATTCTGAATCTGTTGGTGTTCTTGGGTTGCAAGAATAAAAATCCAAAATGTCCAGCTTTAAAAAGAAAAATAGAAAGTATCTGAGTTTCTGGTAGAATCAAAGGAAAGCTGATAAACGGAACATAGCCTTCCTTCTGTATACTCAGGGGACTGGTTCCAGGACCCCCACATATACTCAAATCCATGCACACTCAAGTCCTGCTGTGGCCCTGTGGAGCCATGTACACCAAAAGTCAGTCCTCTGTATAGAAATATATATTACATTTCTCATCCCTCCATCTGTGTTTGGCTGAAAAAAATCCGTATATAAATGAACCCACGCAGTTCAGACCCATGTTGTTCAAAGGTCAACAGCATTTCCAGAATCCCACTGTTACTCATCACCTCCACGTCTGCTGCTCTGTTCCAAGCCACTGTCATCCCTCACCTGGATGAATATGGGAGCTTCCTAACTGGTCCCTCCACTTCTGCCCCAGCCCTTCTTCGGGCTATTTTCAACATAATGGAGATAGATTATGTTTAAATGTTGGTCAAGTAATGTCATGTTTCCACTGAAACCTATCAGTGGCTCTCATCTCTTGCAGAGGTGAAGCTCATATCTTTACTCTGTCCTATGTGGCCCTACGTGATCTGCCCCCAGCCCCAGACCTCTCTGACCTTGCCACCTGCTACCCTTCCTCCTTCCCTCTGTTCCACTCACACACGCCTGGTGCACCTCAGACCTCTGCATTTCCAGAGCTTCCCCCAGATCTCTGCATGGCTCACTCCTACACCCACTTCTGGTCTTTTCTCACACATCACCTTTTCAGAGAGGCCTTCATTGATGCCTACTTAAAATGTCAATCCTAACCCAACAGTGAACTTATCTCCTGCCCTCCTTTATTTTTTCTCCTTTGCACTTATGATTGTCTTGTAGACTTTATGCTAGCTGGTTTGTATTTATAATTGGCTGTCTTCAGTAGAATATTAGGACAAGGATATTTTACTATTTTGCCAAGTGCTGGGCATAAATAAATACTTGTTGAATAAGCAAATGACAAGGCCTTGGAAAAGTTAAAATGCAAATAAACAGAACAAAACAAAACTAGACTTCTGGGGATGTAAGAAGCTCTAACTATGCCCTGTGTAATTGTGTACAAAAGTTCAGTTCTTAGTAGAGATTCATGGATGTAACTTCAGTCCCATGGCTACCCACTGGCCAGAATAGAGCAGGGCCCGCTGAACCACTCAAATACGGGAAGCAGCTGGCATTATTAAGTCTATGACCAGAAGAAGGGGAAACAGAAGCCAGGCAGGTAAAAATCTATAGCTGTGCCAGCCACTACACACACTGACCTTCTTGATTGAGTTCTCTACTTTTTATTGCATTTTCTTGACATTTGATACATCATCTAGTATTCTCCAGAAACAGGAAACTTCCACAAAAATTTGGATATAAAACCAGACTTCCCAATGCAGACCATGATTGCTTCCATTTATTTTCTGTTTTGTTTTTTTTTTTGAGATGGAGTGTCGCTCTGTTTCCCAGACTGGAGTGCAGTGGCGTGATCTCGGCTCACTGCAACCTCCACCTCCCAGGTTCAAGCGAGTCTCCGCCCTCAGCCTCCTGAGAAGCTGGGACTACAGGTGCACACCACCACGCCCAGCTAATTTTTGTATTTTTAGTAGAGATGGGGTTTTACCATATTGGTCAGGCTGGTCTTGAACTCCCGACCTCATGATCTGGCCACCTCAGCCTCCCAAAGTGCTGGGATTACAGGCGTGAGCCACCGCACCCAGGCGATTGCTTCCAATTTCTTTAGATTGATTGTTTTCCCGTAAAGGTAAACTTCAATATATATATTAGGAGAATCTATGCATCTTCTATAGGGTTTTGAATTCTTGTATTTGGTTTTTATCTTAAAGAAAATGGAGGAATTATTAGCTTCTGATTTTTTTATTCTTCTCAAATAAAATAATTATATTGCTTTTGCTAATAAAAAGGTAATTGAAAAAAATTAAACAATGCAGAAGTATGTAATGTTCAGCTGCCTCAACCATGCCACTTTCCTTGCTTCCATTCTATCCTACAAATGTGACCTGTTTTTAACATATGGAATATGTACTTCCAGCATTTACTATTTATGATATTTTTATCATAAAAGGCTTTTATAAATACACTAGATAGAATAATAATATGCACTTCTCTATGAGCTGCACATAGACAAATTAATACTGTGCAAACTGTTCTACAACCTGCATTCTTTATTCTACATTGTATCAAGAATAGCTCTTCATGCCACATTGGTCTGCCATATCTAATTCAAAGACTGCATAGTGTTCCATTATATGACTATATTATAACTTATTCTACTAGTCCTTTAATGATGAATATTGGTACTAAAAATAAGGCTGTAGTTGATATCCTTATATGTAAACATCCACTTGTATTTTTAGGATAAAGTCCAAAAAGTACCGTTACTGAGTCAAAGTGTAGATATATTTTACATTTTGGTGCACATAACTAGATTGTACTACAGATAATTTATAGCAGTGTATAGCCCCATCAACAGTCTATGACAATGCTCACTTACTAAAACCACCTACCATCACCTTTGGCATTGTAATAGAAGGCACAGAATCCGTTAGCATGTTCGTGAACTCTAAACTCTATATAGCAGATATTCTACAATGCAATCTTCAATGGTGATTGGAGATGAGTCCAACAAATTAGTGTTTGTCTGATCTAAATGAACACAGCTCCAAAAACAGCAACCAACTGCTGCGCAATAGAACGGTACTTATTGGATCAAGGGTATGGCCTTAGATGGGTTTTACCATTTTCAACAGGACTGGACCCTAACCAAGGTAGATGCTGTGTTTAATATTCTGAAACGCAGGGGTAGCCATCAGTGGGCAACGATGTGATACACCAGCCTTTACTCCCCACTCTCTGGCCCTTGGCAGACAAAGAGAATTCCAATGAACTCAGTCACCACCTCCGAGTCTTTCACAACACAGCACCCTCAGCAGCCACTGCAAACTGATAGGGTAGGTACATCAGGCACAAACTGAGATACACAGTGATTTTCCTAGACATATGGAATTCAGAAGATATAGAGTTTTCAGCAGGGCATAATTTAGGGGAAAGGGGAAAGTATAGGTGGCATCTAATCAGGAACTTTAAATCAATTTTCCCAGCATTGGATAGTATTGAAGATGGAAACAGGATGAAGTCTGAAGCTCTGTTGTGATTTGTGAGTGTCCCTAGAGAAAATATTAACTAATAGTCAATTTAGAAAGATTCTGACCAGAATCTTGCTGTGGGAGACAAAAGTGATCCCAGGATGGCAACTACATTCGACTTCTTAAGATGATTAGGCAAATGGACATTCTGTATTTTTGAACAGTATTTCTTAAACAGTATGTATCTTTCAATAGACAAAACTTAGGTTGCTGTCAAAAATTCTTAAAATTTGTTCTTAGTATTATGTTAGTAAAGACAATTAATGTTATCTGCTGTAACAAACAATCCCCAAATTTCAGTATATTG
This sequence comes from Macaca mulatta, assembly GCF_049350105.2. NCBI lineage: Eukaryota > Metazoa > Chordata > Mammalia > Primates > Cercopithecidae > Macaca > Macaca mulatta. The sequence continues at coordinate 48,849,468 of NC_133417.1, forward strand.
AAAATAAAGTTAATTTTTTGCTCCCCCCAAAATCAGAGAGCTTTTCTGAATTCTTCTTTCAGGTGATAACTATAAAACTCAGGCTTTTCGTGTCATATGATTTCAATACATGGCCTCCATTGTTGCTATTGAAGGAGAAGAAAGACTATGAAAAATCCCACGGTTTTATAGCCAGTCCTAGAACTGCTGTACATCATTTCCATCCACTTCCAATGGGCCAAGACTTAATCACATGGCCCAGACCGAAGGAGCCTGGGAAATGGTGTCTCCCTGTGTGCCCCGGAAGAGGAAATGGGATTGGTGAGCATCCAGACAACCAGTCTTCGAGTACACAGCCAGGCTTGGGAATTTTACTATTCTTTGTAAATCTGGTAGCAATAGTAACTTCTTTAAAATCTTGGAGGGAGAACTACTTTGTTCTACTATTTCAATGGGTTCTCTATGCCATATAATTCTTCGTTCTTTAGATATAATTGTAAGTACAACCTGAATTCATAGTTTGATATTGCAAATCATATATATTTTCTTCAACCTCATTTCCTGACATACAACTCCCAAAATCCTTAGAATCTCCAAAGTATGTTATTGCGTTTACTGTGGCTGCCTGCTGATTCCCAGTGGCCAATGGACATTCGTTTTATTCATCATGCCTAGGTAATGAAGCCATCATAACAACTCAAAACTAAAGGGTTTAGAAAGCTTCCAGACAGCTGAACACATGCAGGTTCCTGGAAGCTGGTGTCACTGGACAGGGCATGGAAGCTGCACACCCCACCCCCATACTTCACCTTACGCCTGTCTTCATCTGTGTTATTTATAATACCCTTTCTCATAAACCAGTGAATGAAGTAAAGTGTTTCCTGAGTTCTGTGAGCCACTCTAGCAAATTAATTGAACCCAAGGAGGGGGTTGTAGGAACCCCAAGTTATAGCCAGTGGGTCTGAAGCACAGGTAAAATAACCTGGGGCTTGCAGTTGGCATTGGAAGTGGCCGCAGTCTTGCGGGAGCACCCTCACGCTGTGGGATCTGTCGCTATCTCCAGGATGACAGTGCTGGAATTGAATAGAATTAGAGGTCACCTGGCTGATGTCCCCTGTAGAACTGATGGCTTGCTTGGTGTAGAGGGGTGAGGGGGAACCCCACACACATTTGGTCACAGAGGTCCTCTGTGTTGATTGCTGTGGTATGACAGCAGAGAAGAAACAGTCTGTTTTTTTCCTCTCGGACATAGACTCTCAGCTCTGAAAGCTGAATGTAATCTCAAGTGTCTCCCGGGTTACATCCACCTCTGAAGGCAGGTAGTAGACTCTCCAGTAACTCCCAACCCCTTTTAACCACCAAGAATTCCTTTAATTATTTTTTCTTGAGAGACCCTATGTTTAGAAATAATTTGTCGACCAAACCACATTTATAGAGCAACAAGCATTCATTTTTTCCCGTATGTTATTAATCATAAACATAAAAAAATTCAAATCAGAACTTCTGATCAGAATGTGGAGATGACTCTTACACCGAGTTGATCTAAAGCTGGCCAGAAGCAGAGACTCAGAGCTCCAGCGAGCCTGTGGGTCTATGTCAGTGTTATAAACTGAATTGTACCCTACAAAACGCGTGTATTGAAGCTCTAACCCCCAATGTCTCTGTATTTGGAGATAGGCCCTGAATGGGGGTAATTAAGATTAAGTGAGGTCATTTGGGTGGGACCCTAATCCTATGGGACAACTGTCCTTATAAGAAGAGGAAGAGACACACCAGAGATATTCCCTCTGCTCACACGAGACAAGGTCCTGTGACAACACAGCGAGAATGTGCTGTCTTCAAACCAGGAGTGCTTAGACCTCCAGCCTCCAGACTGTGAGGAAATAAATTTCTGCTGATTAAGTCACCCAGTCCATGATATTTTATTATGAAAGCCATAGATGACTACTACCCTCAGTTAAAGGTAAAATTTCTATTGTAGATCTTTAAAACATGAAAATAGGCAAATGTTCACACTGTCTTAGAAAATCCGATTAGGAACAACTGTATTATCATCTTTTTGCAAAAGTGCTTCATTTATGAAGGGTAATATCTTTTTTTTTTTTTAATTGAGATGGGGTCTCACTCTGTCAGGCTGGAGTATAGTGACTCAATCACAGCTCACTGCAGCCTCAACTACCTGGGCTCGGATGATCCTCCCACCTTAGCCTCCCAAGTAGCTGGAACTACAGGTGTGCACCACCAGACTGGCTAATTTTCGTATTTTTTTGTACAGATGGGGTCTTGCCACATTGCCCAGGCTGGTCTCAAACTCCTGGGCTCAAGGAACCCACCTGCATCAGCCTCCCAAAGTGCTGGGATTTCAGGTGTGAGTCACCACAGGAAATATCAAGGGAAATAACAGCTTCATCTCATTTCCAATAGGTGAGGTTCTGCACATCAAGTGCAATGTATCAAAAAGCCCTGGCTGAAGGAAGAACTCGCTTCATAAACAAAATTCTATATGATTTGACATGTGTTTGTTTTTTACTGTAATGTCTCACCTACTGGAGGTTCAAGTTCTATCGTCAATATTCTTTTAGGCGATCTTTGCATACAATCGTACATGTACACTAAATGCTGTTGAAACTGTCAATCCCAGCTATTATTTTTAGATTAGTGCAGAGGATGGGATAAAGGAATCATGACATTAAATAAAACATATTCAGATCTGCCACCAACACATCATTTCCCCATCCCTCTTCAAGGCAAGAATCAGTACTTGTAGGTGCAGGAAAAGTTATTGAGGCAAAATGCCAGGGTCATTTTTTAAATGCTGAGAAACTTATTTTGCAAAGAGTCACTGCTCATGGGTGTTTGCCGTTGCACCTGCTCCCTCACCTTCATATATGACTTTCACACACACACATCATGATTCTGCTTCTCTATGACCAGTACAGACTTAAAGAATGTGAAGACTTCGAAAGCAGGATTTAGCATCCCCATTTTAATAATAAATACAAACACGCACTTACCCAGTACGTTTTACGCCTGCCTGCAACAAAAACAGCTGAACAGATTGTGATGAAATTCAGAGACTGACAGTCTGACAAAAAAATCCCTTTTTGTCTAAAATCTGGCTTCCATAGGTTTGTGCAAATCTAAATATTTGATTTTGCACTGGAAAAGGAGCCAGTCTTATGTACAATTTATAAAATAAATGTGTAGATACATGTTTTAAAATCTCCAAATTTTGTCAACACATACTGTCCAACTTTAAAGACTTCTCTCCCCCATTTTTTTCCCTATGACTTGGGTGTATTTTCCCCCTGCTTTTTAAGGCTTTAACTATATTTATCTAATAAGAACTCTTTTGCAAACCAGTGTTTCAATAACAATTCAACAGTAGTTTCAGTGTCAAATTGCCCTTTCCTTAGCGGGGAGTTTTAAGTCTTGCTGTATTATACTTCCAAGACACTCGGGAGCTGGAGTTGAGAGATAGAATATTTTCTTTGAAGTTTGCCTTCACAACACACTGGGATGCAAACACACTTCGGTTACTTAGCAGTCAAACAATTCCATCACACAGCGACCAGGGCTAAATATTGTACCCAATTTTCTAATTATATCTTTGTGATATTGACTACATGAGGTTAGGTGAAAACAGACTGGAATCACTATAAAATGCCTTGTCTCAACAGGACATCTGGACTTTGAAATATTTTGCTCGTTAGCTTCAAATCCCCCTTTGGCAAGTCATAATAACAGTAAAAATAATTTAATTGATGAAAAACTTTATGGCATCAATTCTTCACATATATGTCAAAGGTAGTTATTGGGCCAGAGATATATATGATCCACTATATATGCATGTGAAGTTCTAGGTTAAAGTAAATACATTTTACTGTTCTACACATTATTATATTGCCTTTATGGTTTATACATCATAGCAATTTAGCTGCCTCAATACTATTTCTTTAAGGGATTTTTTAAAAGTTTCAGATCCTGAAAGTCGGAGTTTCTCCTTTTGTACATTTTCTAAAGTTCATGCATGATACAATCATTAATTTATAGCAGCATCTAGAGTGATCTGTATTTCAGAAAAGAACATTGAGGGGTTTCAGAAAGCTCTCTAGGGTCTCATAGACAACTATGCTATGCCACCATGGAGAAGCGGGAGAGAGGGCCTGACTCATTAAAAGTTGCCACCAGCACCATTTCCTTGAGGACAGCCTTAGCTCAGAGCACAGCAGACCACCTCCCTGCCTTCAATGGGCTGATACTTACGATCAATACCAGATGGGAAAAGGGAATGAGAAAGAATACACACTAAAACTTGTTACCTGGCAGTCATCTCGGGTTACTGGCACTCAAGGATTTTTATTCTCTTCTTTCTTCATATTTATATTTTTCTAATGTTAAATGACATTTAGGGGAGACCATTGTTTTGAATGGAGCTCCTGCACTAGGCCCTAGCAGACCAGACCAAACTCATACTAGGTGTCACACAATCGAACTGAAACTTTAAAGGGGCCAGTTTAAAAAAAAAAACAAAACAAAACAAAAAAAAAAACAAGCAAAAAAACAGCAACTTCACAGCAACCAATCAGAATGAACCTAATTTACCTAAGCCAGCATGATAAGAACATGCCCTCTGTTTCAGCACTAAGGAAAGTAACTTCGAAATGACCAACCCATTTCTGGTTCTATGTCTGCTTTCTTCACCCCTTTTCTGTGTATAAAGCCAACTTCCTCTGCTTGGGGCACCTTTCTAAATATTTAGATGGAATGAGGCTGGATTAATGAATGACTAATGAAAGACAATTTGATCTCCAAATTTGTTATAATTTTGTCTTTTGACACTAAAATTATAAAAAATGAGCAGGTACGAATTGTGTCATCAAAAAAGCACCAATAACTAAAAGTCAGGATGAAGAAATTTCATATGCTTTGGGGAAAATCATAAGCATTGTGGTGTTCTATATCTCTTGTATCTAGTAACTTTTGACATAGACCAACCTGTCCTCCTCTAAAGAAAAAGTCAGCAACATGTCGTTAAACACCTCCTGAGGATGAAAAAGGTGAATGTTCGAAGGAAGTCAACCACGCGTTAGTGTTTATTCAGAAAAGTCTATGACTATAAAAATAAATATTACTCAAGCCATATTTAGAAGAATTACAAAGATGCACAGAAACCTCACAGTCTCCAAGATGTTGCACAAATTAAGTCGTTGACCCGCATTGAGTTGAACACCAAACAAGGTGCCCCTTCTTCTAAAGTAATGAATATTCTTCAAACGGCAAGGGAGCACCGGCTGCTGTTTGATGCTGATGACATTGAAAATTTAGGAGAACAGAAATCCCATCATTTTTCATTTGTATGCAAATTTGTCTGTTCCAGAAATTAACCCCTGGACCCCACGTCAGTTTTCATCTCCTGGAATTTTCTTTGCCAGCACCACACGGTGTAGTCTTGTCACTATCCTGAGGTCACTAGGCATCCCCAGTTTAAAAATAACAACTAGCACCACCAAAGTCATAATGGTGCTTTGTTTATCTTCATTACTGGAGGCTAAAGAGCACTAGTGGAGAGGCCTGTTGTAAAATGCACATCTCCAGTGGCCGGCCCTGCGTGCAAGTGGCATTGAAATGCAAAGTACATCCTACTTTGGCCGGGCGGCATTCATTGACCACTTCTCCTAGCGTTAAGGTAAACCTGGGACAATAGTTCAATCCGATTACCCTCCTTTTCAGCCAGGTCTTCAACGGGTAAAAAGTTTCTTTGTTACTTCCCACCTTAGACAAATGTCATCATCTACATGTGAAGGGGAGAGAGGTGATTGAGGTTTTTAATTGATGTGGATTTAATTATGCTAATTTAGACAGCTGCAATGCATTTCAGGATAGCTGCATAATAGGGTGAGCAAATACAGGTGCCCTTCTCCATAGGGGCTTAATTTTTAACCTAGGTAGCTTTGAAAGGGAAGGGGAGTTCAAATGTATAGACAAGTTAAGATTTGTAAAGGGAAGTTCACCCACCCTCTGAAATATTTAGCAGGCTTTACATGCACCTAAGACAGAGCCAGTTAAAAGCCTCAAACTGGTCTCTAATTAGAATAGGCCATTTTAAATGATGGGTTTATCAAGAGTTGATTCGAGATAACACTAAACTAGAATTTTGGAATTAAAAATGACCTTTACTTCCATCTCTGGAAAAAAAAAATCACACAATGGAAATGGTGATAAAAAAAAAAAGTAGCAAGAATGTTTTAAAATATTTTTCTTAAAAAGGAAGGGGATTTTGACTTTTGAACTTTAATGACAAGGTGAGTTTCCCTCACCATGTACAGGACATGACTTTCATACGGCTACTAGCAACGTGGAGACATGATACTCAGTATCATCAATGGGAAAAGGGTATTTGTTTTTGTTTTTGTTTTGTTTTGTTTTTAATTGCTGCCTAATACCAGTTTTTTGGTGAGCATTGCCCACACCCTATTTCAGTTGTCCTGGTCTTAAACAACACATGACACAGAGTCCTATGCACCTCTCAGAGGCTCAAGAAACCCTGGCTAGTTAATATGCTGCTCTCAAAAGAGTTAGGGTCTGACAGGGCAATACCGGACAGGCCAGTATGCAATGCCGCGAATGAAGAGGAAGAAATCTGAAGGGCTTTTATGACTTCTTTTGTGGCTTGCTGAGGTAGGGAGGTCTGAAAAGGCTGCACCTCTTCTGTTCCCTTTTGCCTCTGGGTGACGCTTTCTTCAAGGCCCAACTTGTCTCCATAGACACAGATTTTCTTCCTAGGAGGCCTATTGCGTTTCTAGAGGACAAAGAGCTTATAAATGAATCATCTTCCTTTCTCCCAGCCATTCCCTTCTCACCCCTGTCAGGCTTCTTCTCTTCTGTGCATTTTCCTTTGTCCCACACTAATCAGAGATGTAATTAGCTGGCAAAGAAAAGAAGAAAGAGGTAGGGCATCTGGCCTCCGCTCCAGTGAGGGTGCAGAGTGACCTTTCCGAGTCTGCCCCAGTTTTTGGTGAAAGCACACAGATTTGGGGTGAATTTTGGCTCTGGTTTTTACCGACTCTTCAGATCTTGGATGAGTTATTTCACTTATCTGACTTAATTGATTTACCAAATGGAATACTTACTCACAGTCCGTGCATTTGTTGAGGCTACATCGGAAGTAAGGTTGAAAAGTACCTAGGACTATGTACGTCCAGCACCCAGTAGGCACCAAGGATGCTGTTCTGCTATTTCTTCATCACCCCCAATGCGCTCACTTTCTCTATCCAGCACCTCCCGCCCTTTTCCCTTTGCATTGACCCATAGCTTCTTTATTCATGCTCCTTTGGGATACCACCATTGTATTTTCTCTTCTCTTAAATCTTTTAAAATTTCTTTCCTTCTGCCAATTTATAACTTTTTTTTTCTATTGTTTCTCACAGATTCTTTCACTGTCTTCCTTTCACCTCTTTCCACTTTGGGGGTTATAACAGGAGAAGAAAAGGTGGGACACAGATAAAGTTAAAATAGGAATCATAAAGGAATGAAGAAAAATAAATATTCAAAAACTCTATAGCTAAAATTCTGACATTGTTTTGGTCAAAGGAATTCAAAATAGTGTGTGATGGGTATCAATTTATAAAAGCTATTTCTTTCCATCCGTATGCCATGAGTGTAATCTAAGTATGAAACCCAGTCATCAAAAACAATATGGAAATGTTACAACTTAGATTAGCTGTGGATCTGATTCCAGAAATCATATGATTCTGTTCTTAAAATCACCTAAAAATGACAAGAATAGTAAGAATGGCAGCAGTCTTTTAATAAATAGTGCTTTGGTCAAATTAATACATAACAATAATAACAATGAGCTTTTTGTTTCTAGCAACACAGCAAGCCAAACTAAGACAAACAACTTTCTCCTCTAACTCGTGGAAATGCTGGATGAAATATGACAAATAAAAATGGAATACATAGTTGAGTTTGAAAGACAGAATAAAGTTCCCTGAATCAGAAATAAAGAAAAAGTATGGTTAGAGTAGTGAGTACATGAACTGATACAGTAAATATGAGAAATAGTAGTTCAAGTAGGCAACAAGGAAATTTGTTTCTGCTTGCTACAAAAGAAGAAAAAACTCAGCAAATATTAAAACTCCCTCAGATGTACCTCATGCACACAGAGAGTATGCATTCACGGTCCTGAGTTATTTTAAAATCTGAAATACAGAATCTAATGTACAAATAAAGGAAATAAACTTGACAAAAGCAAACTCCAAAACCTATGTTTAGGATCACTGACACAACCTGGTGTGTCCAAGAATCCCACAGAGGAAGAAAAGTTCAAAACAAAAAAATGACAAGCCACACGAGCTATTTTTCATAAGGGAAAGTCAGAAGACTCAAGAAACAGGAGGATTAGAACCCTAATAAGTTGATGTCATAAAACAGTCTGAGAGACACATTAAAATAAGTATGCTTAGAATGATAAAATAGATAGAAGACAGAATCACCATAAAAATGAAAGAAAAGAACATAATGAAAAAAAGGAAAGCAAATTTGAAAAATAGCCAAATAAAACTTGCAGAAGTGAGAAGTATGTTTATTAAAATTAAGATCCTTAATGGACAGGCTAATCAATAGCTAAAAAACTAATGTGTGAACTGGAAGATAGATCTAAATAAATTACTTCCAATTAGTAAAGAATAAATAAATAAACATATATATAATTTTTTTAATGCTAAAAACTTGGAATATTGGCTCACATCTGTAATCCCAGCTACTTAAGAGGCTGAGGCAGGAATTCACTTGTGCCCAGGAATTCGAGACCAGCTTAAGCCACACAGTGAGACACCCACCTCAAATTAAAAAAAAAAAGAAAAATGCTAAGAGACATGAAGGAAAGAATAAGATGGTCAAACATTATCCAATGAAAGTTACAGAGACATGAAATAAATGAAAATAAATTCATAGCTAGAGACATCATAGTAAACATAAATAATACTAAAGTTAAAAACACACATATATATTTAAAACAACCACAAAGAACACTCAGATTATCTGAAGAACAAGTTAGACTGAAACAGAAATTTTGTCAGCAAAAACAGAATCAGCAGGAAACAGAATAATATCCTCAAAGTGCTATGAAAAAAAAAGTCTTAGAATTGTATACCCAACTAAATTAAAGATTAAGAATATGATAAAGAGATTTTTGAAAAAAGACTTGTAGAGTTCATCGTCTTCAGATTCCTCAATGAAAGAACCACCAACAGTGTACTTCAGTAAGAACACTGAACCAGAAGAAAGGAAAGGTACAAATTACAGTGATCAAAGAAATTAGAAAACATTCAAGTAAATATTGAAGTAAAAATAATAATGGCTTAGTATAGAGGGTAAAAAAATGAAAAGTAAAATAATATATTGATAGTGGAAGACTGTAATGATTAGATATTAAAACAAACGAGTCAAGTGTGCTTGTTAAAAACCTATGAGAAACCATTGAAAAATAGAAACAAAATATATAACTCCCATTTAAAAACAAAGAATATGGAAAATAATTAAATAAGAATGGGGGGGAAAAACAAAGTAAAACATGGTAAATAGAAAAGACGAACCCAATTTAAAATCGTAGAATGTCACTTTTTCATTAATTACAGCAAAGATATGTGGAATTAGAACTAATATTTATTGCTCTTGCTGCCACTTGTCACAGCTGAAAAAAAATAAAAAGAACCAATGCTTATTGAAATCATATTAGCTTACATTTATATTTCTGTAACCAACCATAAGGAAGAGTTAGAAATACTAATTCTGGGGATTCCAGTTGGAGAATGTGGGATTCTGAATGTGAGGAACACCTAAAGAAACGGAATTCAGTGGAGCCACAATTCCAAATCTCCACTCCAGACAAATGATGCAGCAACAAGACGCCAATAATAAAAAGAGACAGTGTGGTACACGTACACAAAAAAGGTCCTTGCCAAATCAGGAAATTCGTGGTTTTGTTCTAGATATGCCACTAACTAATTTTATAATCTTGATAACTGATGTATGCTCTCTCAATAAATCTATCAATAGATTTATTGTCTATTTCATCTTGAATAAAATGGGGGATTATAGTAAGCAATTGCCAAGGTTTCTTCCACCACCAACAATAAAAAGATGGATTCTTTGACATGGTAACAGAGAAGAGAAAGAGACATGCTGGGACCTCCCTTGTCACACCCTCATCTAGCCTCTGCACCTGGACTATGGGACTTCACTAATTGGCATGGACATCAATCAAAACAAGGTTTGTTTTCAAAGGTATCTGGGGAAGGCATCATTCATTGACTCTCCAATATCCGTTTTCTTGCTTCTTCCTTCACAAAAAGAATACCTGGTTTGAGGTTGGGCACAGTGGCTCACACCTGTAATCTAGCACCTTGGGAAGCCGAGTCAGGAGGATCACCTGAGGTCAGGAGTTCAAAAGCATCCTGGCCAACATGGTGAAACCCCATCTACTAAAAATACAAAAAAATTAGCCAGGCTTGGTGTTGCACACCTGTAATCCTAGCTACCTGGGAGGCTGAGGCATGAGAATCGCTTGAACCTGGGAGATGGAGGTTGCAGTGAGCTGAGATGGCACCACTGCACTCTAGCCTGGGTAACAGCAAGACTCCGTCTCAATTAAAAAAAAAAAAAAATGTGGTTTGAATGTAGAAATTAATCACCACCAGTTACAGATTTCTTTGTTCCTTCTCTTTTCCTACTGTTTTGTTTGACTAATGTTAAATATAATAAATAAATAAGTGAAAGAATACCAATTTTGATGAGAAGAGCAATACACTTATCTCAATACTTTCCTGATTCCTTTGATGCTAGGAATGGCCATGTGACACAGATCCATGCAGTGAGGTATGGTGGGAAGGATAATAAGGATTTCTGGGAAAGCTTTTGCCTTCTTGAGTCTGGAAGTATAGCAACCATCTTGCTGCCATAAGACAATATGGCCAAGGGATGAGCCAAGAGAACTGTATTGACAACTGTCCTGACATTCTTAGACTATTTATCCAAGGAGCTATCCACCCCCAGACATTTTGCTAAGGGAAATAAGGAAACTCTTTGTTTAATGCATGTTTTAAGCTTTTCTGTTACTTACAGCTGAGCACATTCCTAGCTGATAAAGAAGTATCTATTAAGGTTTAATTAGGTGCGTAGAGAACACATATTTATGCTAGACCAATTAAAATGTGAATTTGGAAAAGCAAAGCTGAATTTTGAGTCCCATCTGAATTTTGTGTATTGTCAGTTTTGTTTTTTGTATTGTTTTTATCAAGAGACTGGGTCTTACTATGTCGCCCAGGCTGTAGTGTAGGGACTATTTGCAGGCACAATAATAGCACAGTTTAGCCTCAAACTCCTGGCTTCAAGTGATCTTCTAGCCTCAGCCTCCCAAGTAGCTGGGACCAGAGATGCATGCCAGATCAACACACCCAGGTAAGGTATTTTAAATGTGTTACTGGAAAATTTAAAATATATATGCTGGGTTACCAAGATACTAAGTGTATAAACTTAAAACTGAACCTTTAATACGTGAATACTGTTCAAGGTTACCTGGTAAGTTTGAAACAGATGCTACAGTGGGGTGAAACATGTGGTGCTTAAACTTTCCAAAATCTGGAAAACACTTTAGTAAATGGGCAGGGCAAATAAAAAGTACAGAAGATGTGATCTTTGATTGTATACACTTTGATGTTTAGCTTTGTGCTTTCTCCTGGAGAGCCAAAACACCAGCAGAATTAAGGTATTAAAAACCGATGTTCAGCTGGTTGTGGTGGCTCATGCCTGTAATCCCAACACTTTGGAAGGCTGAGGTGGGTGGATTACCTGAGGTCAGGAGTTCGAGACTAGCCTGGCCTACATAGCAAAATGCCTTCTCTACTAAAAATACAAAAATTAGGCAGACGTGGTGGTGCACCCCTGTAATCCCAGTTACTTGGGAGGCTGAGGCAGGAGAATCACTTGCACTGTGGAGGCAGAGGTTTCAGTGAACTGAGATCATGCCACTGCACTCCAGCCTGGGCAACAAGAGTGAAACTCCATCTCGAAGAAAAATAAATAAATAAATAACAACAACAACCAAAAGAACCATGTCACTGAGATGCAATCTGATGTTGAATAGTGTGAATATTTTATTTCCTGTAACATACATTTATATGACATTCATAATCAATAAACATAGATTAGTGGAATTTTGATACATTTGGTTCAAGTGCTTTAAATATACAGGTTCAACTAATGTTCTCACTCAGGCTCATTAAGGACATTTGCATATATCTGTGTGTTTCTAACTCTTCTTGACCTAATCACTCTTTATTCAAAGATATATTTGAGGTGCTTGTTTTAATGATTCTTTTAAAGCTGTTACCCTAGATCAAGAAAAATCACTGTCACACATTTTGTATATATGTTTTAAAACCAGTTTGCTGGGGTAAAACAGAAGTACAGAAAAGCCAGATCACATTCTAAGGCTTTGTGCTTGAGAAGATAAATTCCACTGATAATACAATAACATTGAGGTACTGTTTAAAGAATGGGGGCTTCTTTTTAGTGTTTGAATTGGGATAGAGCTTAGAATAAAAGTCAAGTGCTTTCTTATTTCTTTTCAAAAAAGTCAGAAATCTTTAAGTGTTTACTTGAAAGAATCAAAAAGCAGTATGATCCAATGGAAAAGAGCGTGAGTTTTGCTCTCAGACACACTTGATTTCAACTTCATTTAAATGTATTTATTCATCATATATTTATTGAGTCACTACCATGTTCTAAATAGTACACTAGGCCCTGGAGATAAAATGATGAACAAAATAGATGCAGTTCCCTGTTTTCATGCAACTGACAGTCTATTGTAGAGATTTAATTTAAAAAGTAATCGCCCACAAACACATAATGACATGTGCTATGAAGGAAAAAAAAGTGCTGGGGGCTTGGAGAGCAAAAATAAGGGGTCCTGAGCCAGCCCGGGTGAGAACAGAAAATGAGTTCTTAAAGAGAGCGTTCAGGCTCCTTTTTGAAAGTTGAGGAAGCACAAACTGGGGGCAGCTGTCCACGCCGAGGGCATAACATGTACAGAAGCCCCGCGGCAAGGGCAAGGCAACAAACAAGCAAAGAGCAACTCTGAGGTATCCGTAGTCAGAAAGAAGGTCCATCACTTACTTTCTAAGGAAATCAGTTGCAAGTTACTTGATCCCCTTAAATTTCAGGCTCTGACAAGGCAGGATATTATAATAATTAAATGAGTTCAGGTACATAAAAGGGCCTGACATCTAGTAGATGCTGAATAAAACTAAGATCCCCATCGCTGTCACTAGCTGAATTTCTACTAAGCCATGCTCCTTGTTTTTCTGTCACTGGAAGCACTAGTTTTAGAAATAATGGAACTTTTCTTATGATTGACTGTCTGATACTCCATGTGCCAACTCAAAGCAATCTCATGTTTATTTATTTAAGGTATTCTTAGTCTTGTCACTCATTTCTCAGATCAACTAGTTAGTTTTCATTCTTATCCCCTCTCATTATATTGAACACGATGCCTTTTCTTATCAAAGGTCACTATCTTCATGAACCTACTACCCTGGTCTATTAGTCAGGGTTCTCCAGGGAAACAGAACCAACAAGATATATGGGTGTGTATATATGTGTGTATGTATGCGTGTTTGTGGGTGTGGGTCTGTGCGTGGAGAAAGAGAGAGACAGAGACAGATTTAAGGAATTGGCTCATGCGATTGTGGGGGCTAGCAAGTCTGAAATCTTCAGGGCAAGCCAAAGGCTGGAGACCCAAGAAAGAGTTGGTATTATGTCTTGAGTCTGAAGACAGTCTGGAGGCTGAATTCCCTGTTTCCCAGGAGACCTCAGTCTTTTCTCTTCAGGCCTTCGACTGATTGGAGGAGAACTCCATACTCCCATTATGGAGGGTAATAGACTTTACTCAAAGTCTACTGACTTAAATGTTAATCACGTTTAAAAAACAGCTTCACAGAAACATCTAGACTGACGTTTAACCAAAAACTAGCTATCATGGCCTAGCCAAGTTGACATAGAAAAGTAACCATCACACCTGGCCATGCCAATTCTACATGACCTCAGCTTTACTCAAAGACTGATGCCTCTTGTGAGGGCCTGGGTCTCTGATGTGTCCTGGAGACCGAGCTACTTGACAGAGACAGAGACATGAGCACAGTGTACGTGATCCCCAAGCCCGTTTCCAAGGCATATGAATGCGAGACATCAGGGAAGGCAATGGGAGGGAGCAGGGTTCCTACATGAGCAGGGACAGGGAACGTCACGAGGATAGTGACAATCAAGAAAGGACAGCTACAAACCCTGGCTGTGAGGAGACCAGGAGGAGAAAGGGGTGATCCCTTTCCTCACTCCGCTAAGGGTCACGGCCCACACTCCTACGACAAAGACAGGTTCACGAGAGAAGAGAATAGCAAATTTATTTTATCAAAGTTTTACAGGACGTGGGAGCCTTCACAATGAAGACCCAAGACCCAGGGAAAAGTGTCCATTTTTAATCTTAGATTCCGTGAAGAGTGGACAGCCATGTTGAAATGCAATTGGATGAAAAAGGAATAATCTAACAGTAACAGACAGAGGGGGAACCGAGCAAGGCCTGTCTGTTCAGATTCCTGGCCCCTTTGTGTAGCGTTCTTTCCTTCTGGGTATCAGGCAGGAGCCCTCTGGAATGAGCTCTTACGACTATTGGACATATTAGGTCAGATAATCTCTTCTGACCAGATCCTAGACAAAAAGGTGGGGAAGATTAAAGTCGTATTTCTACATCTTATGGTTTGCTTGCAGGAAAGAGGTTCTCTTTTCTATGACCCACCTTAAGGAAGGAGGAATTCTAGTTTATGTGACTCATTTTAGAGGAGAAAGAAGAGCAGGAGACAGAAAGGCAAGAGAAAGTCGGAGAGAGACTTTGCTTCTGAGGCTGTTTCTGAGCCATTCCAATTTCCATAGTTCAAAGTACTCATCACACAAAAGCGCCCTACTCTGGGGGGGTCTCAATTTCTTGGCCCCTAACAAGACAAAAAGTTAACTGAGTTCCTAGAGAAACACTCTTAGCCGAATGATATCCCAGTTCTCAATAAGTCCTAAATATGCAGCTGTGGTTATGCCTGAAGAATGTGCCAAGACTTCAAGATTTATGACCATAAGGTTCCTGTTTTTTTCATATGATTATATGTCCTTATATGAAGTCTCTGAGCCAGATTTTCTGAGTGCAGACCTCGGCTTGCCTCCCTACTAATTTTGGACAATTAATTTGACAATGTGAGCCCTAGTTTTCATAACTGTAAAATGGAAAAAATAGTATTACTTACTTTAAGTTTGTAGTGAAAATCAAGTAAGATAATCAATACATCTAAAGCATTGTGCATGGCCAGTAGAAATTGTTTGATGAATGTTTGCAGTTATCATAAATTCTGGCCATCTCTTCCTTAACTTACATCTGGAAAGTTAACCTCTGGCCACTACAAATGTCTCTTATGTCTGCATATGTACATGATACTTTTCAAAGTTATTCATATGTTAGTATATTCCTATTATATTTCATTTGTATTTGTCCTGTACCTTCCATATCTCTCATTAAAAGGTAAGAACTGGTGGAAAGTGGGAGATATTGGTCAAAGGGTACAAACTTGCAGTTCTAAGATGCATAAGTTCTGGATAATGTACAGCATGGTGACTGTAGTTTAAATAATAACATATTGTGTGCTTGAAATTTGCTAAAAGAATAAACCTCTAGTGTCTCATCATACACACTCACAAAAGTAACTATATGCGAGGTGATGGATTTGTTAATTAGCTTGATTGTGGTAATCATTTCACAATGTGTACATACATCAAAACATTATACTGTCTACTTTAAATATACATTTTTTATTTGTCAATTATACCTCGATAAAGCTGGTAGAAAATTAAAATATTTTAAAAACCCATCTTCAAAAAAGTAAAAATAAGCAGTAAATAAATGATAAGAAATTATAATGTCTTTCATACTCCCATAATGTCTCACAATTCCTAGTGACTCTTATTCAGGTTAACAAGCATTTATTGAGAATATATCAGGTTTAGGGGCCCATACCAGGTGCCACTCACTACAGTGGACTAATGTGTGTATCAATAAGGGATATTTTCCTGAAGTAATTATGCCAAATCTCAGCACCAAAGTGACAATGCAGTAATATAAATCTGGAGGCCATACAACAGGCTGATTATTTGCGGAGGGATATAGACTGCAAAGGCAAGTTCAGTATTCAGCAAACTACACTCATTTTTCAACATTCATGAAATGCCTGCTCCAGGCGTGCAGGATACTCTGCTAGGTCCAGACTCCTTAGCTGCAAAGGTGCCATTAGACTTGCTATAAAGATGTATTCTCTGTTTATTCATTTTTGTTTGGGGAGGTGATCTCATGATTATAAATTTTTATTAGTTACTAATAGCACTCTTGACACTAAACAAACACAGTGAGTTGCTAATCACAGAAAGGGTCATTTATTTTCTATTTTGGGTCACTTATTTTCTCTGTTGAGGCAAAGGAACATGACAGCTCTCTGTTAATAATGCCAAATTCAAAAATCCATTTTCTTCTTAAAATCTGAGTATCACGTCCCTTCTGACCACACCTCCCCTTTTAAAGTTAGTATTGACGTCTCACCTCATATTTTGCAAGACCTTCCTTAGCAAGTAAAACATGCCACTTGCAGAAATCAAAAAGATGAAGGAAAACTGAACAACCACAACCAGCTTCTATGGGCAGAGGGGTAGATTCTGCTTGCAGAGTTGCAACATGCATTCTCCCTGGGCCCTCCTTCCCTACAGAACCTAGAAGCAGAACAATGTATCTTCCCATGAATATATTATCAGGACTCACTTGACCATCTTGCTGTTGACAATATTGGTTGTACACTTCACTCTCCTCCTGTGGTCCAACACCAGATTCAATACCCCTGGGCCCCGCCGGGGCTGTACAGCAGCTGAAGGGCCAACTGCCAATGGGTCTGGCACTGAGTCTTTCCAGCCTCGGCACCTGACTTCCCGGCTGCCTCCCTTTCAGTCTCATTGGTTGATGAGGCAGCTGTGATTCTGACAATGAGCTTGGTGTTGGGTCAAGTTTTCTGTTTGGCTGACATACTCCCTTAGATGCCATTTTCCTTGACTCACCCTTGATTACAGGGAATGTTCTCTATTACCTTTTAAAATAATATGATATCCATAAGCAAAGCTTTGGATTAGCATTTTTGATAGCATTACCCATTACTGATGTTTTTTTCAATGCTGAAATGCATAAAGTAGGGCTAGAGCCAGCCTAAACCTAGTGCTTAACCCAGTAGTATATTAAATATCATTTGTAACTTCAGAATAAAATGCAGAATTTCCCTCCCTAGGAACCTGGAATGCAGTGTTTGCCCATGTAAGCAGTTTATAGTGCAAATGTGAGTAAGTGTTTTTATATATTGGAAAGGTTGAGAGAATCCTCCTTCCATAAAAAATAGAAAGCTTTAAAAGAATAAACATTCATGTTCTAATATAGAGAATGTGAAATAAAAATAATTATAACTCTATTGATAAAAAGTGCTTTTATTCAACAGTTAAATCACTTGCAAAATTTGCTTATATAGGAAAAAACTCTCAGTGTTGTAGCTTTCTTTATCA
The DNA here is from genome assembly GCF_049350105.2 of Macaca mulatta. Classification (NCBI taxonomy): domain Eukaryota; kingdom Metazoa; phylum Chordata; class Mammalia; order Primates; family Cercopithecidae; genus Macaca; species Macaca mulatta. The sequence continues at coordinate 48,867,135 of NC_133417.1, forward strand.
TAGAACACCAGCCTCCCTCAAACACCAACTGTGATAATTAATGTCCATATTATGAACATTCTATGTGATACAATTTGTTTCTACTTTGTTTAAAAAAAAAAAAGGCCAAATTGACTGCCAGCACTTGAGATTCTGAAAATAATACTACATATGCTGATAAAATAATTCACTGCTGTTATTAATTTTCCAATTATATTTTGATATTTTTAAAAAACTATCTATTGTTATACACTTTTATAACATATCTAAAAATTACAGATATATAAAATAGAAATCGAGATTCCCACCCACAGAAACTCTCATATGAACAACCTGGTGAATAATTCTTCAGATTTCCTCTCCAAGTCTTCTAATATGTATGTAACTTTTACCAGAATGACACCATACTATACTTTCTGTTTGTGACTTCATTTTTTTATGTCCAGTAATTCTTGGACATCTTTTCCATTTGAAGCTGTCTAAAACTGCCTCATTCTTGGAATCTCTATGGGCATTGTAGTAGAAGGGATAAGACTGCAGGCTTTGGGACCAAATGGCTTAGCTGCATTTGAATCCTATCCCCAGCGTTAGTAATTCTGTGACTTTGACAAGTTACTTAATTTATCTGTGCTTTGCTTTCTAAACCCATAAAATGTCAAACAAATAACATCTACCCAAAGTGGTTACCGTGTCCATTAACTAGTTGCTTCTTGACATTTCATAGGCATGAAACCACAATAGTACTCTTACCAAGGATATTTGATATCTTATTAACAATCGCACATTGATGGATATTTAGATGGACCATGATTTTTTTATTCTTATGCATAATGCTCTAATGAACATTCTTCTAAGTACAGCTATACCAATTTTGTGAGTATCCCCAGAGGCTAAATTTTTGAAAGTATCATTTTTTAATCAAAGGTGATCTACATTTTAAAAATGATAAGTATTGCAAGAGTAACCATCTCCAAAATTGTAACCATTTATACTATAAATAAGAGTGATGAGGGTAAATTTTGGATTATGAGAAATACTTCATTAAACCTTTTGCCCACACATTAAAAATGCCTAGTTTTTGTTTGTTTGTTTGTTTGTTTTCACAAAGGAGCAGAGGACTACTGGAACACAACATATCTTAAGTAACATTTGTATTATATTATCCATAAAAATCCAAAATTTTTTTCATAATTTCCCCCATTCTCACAGTTCTGCAAGTCTTTGAGCCCTATTTCTCCAGAGAAAGAATTCATGGCACCTTATCTTCATATAATCAGTTATTATTAAATGCAGAAAATAACATTCCACTAGACAGCTACTCATAAAGGTCTACAAATCAGATGTGTAACAAATGTTTATGGAAATTAATAAATCAAGATATGAAACAACTATGTCATGTTCTACAGGTATGGTAACATTATTCCTCAAACCCAGACTGAAAAGATTCTCTGACAACTCTACCACATATTCAGAATTGAGATTGTTCAAGACTGGTTTTCTGTAGTTACACGAGAGCCCAAAGGGGCGAAACCACCCTGAGATGGATGAGCCTCTGAGGTCTAGTAATATGTGGCGCGTGTACAGTGTGAGAGAATATGCCCTAGAATCACAGTGGAACTAAATGGCAAACATTTTACAACTTCTGGAAACACATATTTCTTTCTAGTTCTGTGATATAAAGCTAATTTGAGGCTTTGTCACAGATAGTAACATCTGATACAAAGAAGTAACATATGAATAAGTTGATTTCTATTTATCAACGTAGAATTTTAAAAATTTGTTAATAATGAAGAGGCTTTACATCAGGTTAATAGAAAGGTAAAGATAAATGTTTACACAGGAGAAGGGGTCCATAGCTATATCTGTTCTTCCCACATACAGCAGCAAATACTGTGTTCTTTATGAAGTTTTATTTGCTTTTCATGCTTACTGTTGTTTACATGTTCTAAAATCTCTGCACAATGGAGTATGCAAATGAAATAAAGGTATCTAAATATTATAATTGGGAATTTTCTTAGAATTATTTTATCCTTTCTAAAAATAGGTTAATATTTGACATTAACATTTTTCAACTTAAAATACAAAATTGTTCTAAAACCAGGAGTTGAGAGTTAAACAGAAAATTAATGCATATATTCATTTTTAAAAAGATTTCCAGAAACAGTATTTGTTTTAGCTAGTTTATATTTAACACCTTTTAAGCATGAATCAATTCTCTACTTCTCTCTTTACCTGGTCTTTTAAAGGAAGATTTTTCTGTAATTACATAAGCCTAATTCTTTGGAAATAATGTTCAGTTAGCATAATTGGCATTATAGAGTTTTAAAATACATTATAGAATATTCTGTCACTAGACACTAAATTGACATTTTAAAGAAAATGATGGAAATTGCTGTAAGGGAAAAAAAGTAGCCTTTTAAATCTAATTTGTTATGCACTGCAGTAGGGTAATGGATGCAATGAAAGTTCTTTTATTGAGTTCCCATGTCCAAAAGGTATTTAGGTAGCAAAGGATGTTAAGCAGACCCCCTGCCATCCCCCTTTAACTGAAGATAGCAGGAAATAAGGTATATAGGTCTGTGTCCTCCTGATTTTTATTTCCTCAGGAGTACAACTTCTGCAAAAGACACCTTAGGCTGCTTAGCGATCACAAAGGGCACACTAGAACCCCTCGCTGTCTGCTTGAATAGCACGATCTGAAGGGTGGCTGAAGCCATACAGGGAGTTAAATCCTTCAGGTGGGTCTTTTCAAATTCCAATAGTGAGGAGTTACTGGAGAATTGGTAAGGATTTCACTAGGCCCCAGCAGGTTTGAGATCAAAAGCTTCAGTTAAATAAAAGCCTATTGGGAAATCTTAAAACCTCTTTGTAATGTAACTTTAAAAAGTTAATACAAAGAAACCTTAGACTGAAGCCGGTAACAGCATGAACAAAGAGTATATCAAAACTGATTCCATTAAGAGAAAGCGGACATACAAATTCACTTAATTTAAAGAGCAATCCAGTTATATTACTGTGCGAGAGAATAGAACTTACACCATACCATCCAGCCCATTTAGAAGATGTGCTCATTTCTTGCTACATATGCCAGACTTCATTCTTTGTCATTCTGATGTTTTTTAAACAACATATATATATATTCATTTTCTGAAAGAAGAAAGAGTGATGTGCATCTAAACTCACACCTAAAGAAGATACTTTTAAAACAAATTAAAATTAAAGTTGATGGAGACCCATCAGTCAGCTGGTTATCTCTTTTTCATGGTGTCAAACTGCTAATTGCCCGTCCTCCTTAAAATAATAGACCTTCAATTGATATTGATTGGTAGATCATTAATGACTGCATTAATTATAATGTAATTTTTATAATGAATACTAATCCATTCCTTGGCAAGTCACACCCTTTTATTAACTGAAGTCACTCATTAATGGTTTAGTGGGGGAAAAATGAACTTTATTTGGTTCTGAGGTCTGAATTTTGCATTGGTTTTGAATGTTTTAAGAACACTTGTACTGAAATGTCTCATGTACTCAATGTCTCTTAGACTTTCACATTAGGCATGTGAGATGGGTAGCTTAGATACTATTTCCTTTTTTCAGCAAATAGGGATACTGGAACACACTTAGCATATAATGTGATCTGGATTGCACAGTCATTTAACGAAAGCTTGGACTAGACAGACCCTCTGCAGCTTGATTTAAGCCTAGAAACTTTTCAACCGGACAATGTCTCACTGGTCTCACAGATTTCAGAATGTAATTCGAGCTAAGTTGCACATAGCTGGATTCATCCCAAAGAACTCTTTTTCCAAGTGGTCATTACTAACAACAAATGTCCTGACATTTTCACAGTGATAGATGAAGAAACTGAGGCACTTGTATTCACATTCAAAATTTCAGTTCCTTTCTCTCTTCTGTTCTTTAGTTGTCTTGTCTTTTACTTTTCCTCTTCCACCTAATTTTCTTTCTTTTGTTTTGCATTTTTTAATGGAGACATGGTCTGGCTATGTTGCCCAGGCTGGTCTCAAACTCCTGGCCTCAAGTGATCCTCCCATCTCAGCCTCTCAAAGTGCTGGGATTACAGTCATACCTCTTTCCTTCACTCAGTGTGTCATCTGATTAATGACAGGAAAATGAGAAAAGGAGAGTGGGAGTTCTATCATTCTCTGTGCATAAGATATGAAAACCTTTACAAAGGGGCCAAGTACTTCCTGAATAAACGATTCCAATACTTTTTTTTTTTCCAAGTACCGTCATCACTTCAAAGATATGAACAGGCCGGGTGCGGTGGCTCACGCCTGTAATCCCAGCACTTTAAGAGGCCAAGGCCGGTGGATCACCTGAGGTCGGGAGTTGGAGACCAGCCTGACCAACATGGAGAAAGAAATCCCCCTCTCTACTAAAAATACAGAATCAGTCGGGTGTGGTGGTGCATGCCGGTAATCCCAGCTACTCTGGAGGCTGAGGCAGGAGAACCCTTTGAACCTGGCAGGTGGAGATTGCGGTGAGCCGAGATCGTGCCATTATACTCCAGTCAGGGCAACAAGAGCAAAACTCCATCTCAAAAAAAAAAAAAAAAAAAATATATATATATATATATATATATATATATATATATATATATATATATGAAAAAAGACACCAACTAATTGGCTCCACTGAAAGTGTTACAGTAGGTAGTCAGGCAGACATGAGCAGAGAAGGAGATGCCGCCGCCCTCCCAGGAATGTCAGGTGATGACCAGGCAGTTTTTAAGCTGCCTCTCTAAAATAATAATTGTTTGCTACTGGTGCCAGGGAGCAGTCGTCTCCCATTAGATAGAAACACCTGAAACTGGTGAGCAGCAGCGTCCGGGTAAGATCTCAGGAGTTGGGCGAGTGGGCTTAAGCATACACACTAAGAGGCAAAATGGCAGAGTTTAACTGATATATAACCTTCTAGGAACACCGGACTGGTAAGGGAAAAATGCCTCAAGTCACTAAGAGACAAAATGTCAGAGTTTAAACACTCAACTGGTAAGGGAAAAAAACACCTGAAGTGAGCATGCGCACAACTCCAGTAAACACACTGCAAATGCAGCCCCTCCCAAGTGCTGGCAGGCCACTGTGCACGTAGACAGCCCACCCCAAGCGAAGCGTCAGGGGAGAAGGGACGCAACCCCCGAAGCACGCCAATGTATAAAACCCCAAGTCAGAGGTCAAACCACACACTCGACTGTCCCAAGTCGCCTGCTTGGCCCTCTTCTAAGTGCACTTTACTTCCTTCTATTCCTGCTCAAAAAACTTTTTAATAAACTTTCACTCCTGCTCTAAAACTTGCCTTGGTCTCTCACTCTGCCTTACGCCCCTCGGTCAAACTCCTTCTGAGGAGGCAATAATTGAGATTGCTGCAGACCTGTACAGATTCGCTGCTGCTAACAAAACAAATAGATGCAATACGTTTGTGACAATTCTGCTTCTGCACATAGTCTCTGGTAAAACACCCTTTAGTGGTGTGCATTCTACCTGTAGGGGTGTGCCGTCAAACGTCGGGAATTAGCTTTTATTGATGTCTGTTCTGATGAAATGTTGACTTGGATAGTTGCTCTTTCATCCAATTTGCTATTTGTGATAAGTAAAAAAACGTCAAAGCAGTAATAAAAGGTGTATGTGGTTACTAAATCTTTGCTTCCTGGATAAGCATGTATGAGTATGCATTCTGTAAGTGTATTTACATATATATTCTATGTGAATTACATATATGTTCCTACAAATATAGTTAACCTATGATTGTTGTTAGAATACAAACATTTTACTCTAACACTGAGTGCTCAGTGGAAACTATGTGACTGGCTTATCTTGGATACTCTGGGTACTTTACAAACACACAAAGACCTTATTATGCCGGAAGTTATTACTTACTTGTTTAGTGTGCTTCGAATTTTTAAATTCATTCCGATGTACCACTGCATATTCTAGTATTTGAATATGAGTCTTAAATTCCAAAAGTTCGAAAAGCACTACTCCAGCAATGACTATCTTGATTGAATGCCAAAGTATTTTTTTGAATACTTGGCACACCATCAGCAAGACTCTGGGCCTTATGGAGATGATATTAAAAGTATATGCCATAAAATCAGTTTCAAGATATTTGTAAGTTTGTAGTGGATGCAATACCTGCAGAGATGACACACATACTGATGAATTGTTTCATAATTTTAAATTGATCACTCTCTTCTGTGACCCCCACCTTATCTTGCATCTACTCTAACAGAGCATCTGTAAACCTTATTTCATGTGAAATTCATGTCTTTTTCATTTGAGTCAGAGATTGTCTCATTCATCTGTTTCTTTAGTGACAACCACAGTGCTAGACACATGATAGGTGCTTAATAAATGCTAACTGATCTATGAAATAAAAAATAGATGAGCCACTGGAGGACACAATGAAACAGATGATTATGTGTTGAATTTTTTTTCAGTGTCCAAAAGAGAAAAGACAAAAATTAATATCTAGAATTTTTTCAAAGTGAAAATAGCTATTTTCTGACTAATAAATAATACATGCTTGCTGCAAAATATTCAAATATCTCCCAATAATTTCTCTGTTAGAGAAAACCAGTTGTAATGATTTGGTGTAGGTGTATGCTCTCAGTAGCTTGCCCATGCTTATACACGGTTGTCATTTTTTAAAACAAGGTTGGAGCCATAGTGTGTGTGTGTGTGTGTGTGTGTGTGTGTGTGTGTGTATAGTTAATACTAACTAAAAATTAACAATAGATTGCTGATACCTCTCTATGGTACAAATGTTTCTCATTAACTGGCTATTGTAGCCTTTATTTTGTATAATTCATAATGTATTTAAATCTATTGACAGATATTTAGATTGCATACATTTTTTATTCTTATAAACAGTGCTTTCATAAACATCTTTTAACATCTTTGCAAGTTCAGATTTATTTTCTTGGCATAAATTTGTAGACATGAAATGGACTTACAATGTTGAAGTAGTTTGTCAAATTGCTCTCCAAGACGATTGTGCCAATTTACACTCCCACCAACTGTGCATGAGCCATTTTCCTTATAATCTAAACGGAGTATAATTCATTTGAAAAACATTTGTTAATCTAATAAAAAGGTATTTTTTTCATTATTGTTTTAAATCCTAGAGTACTTGGGAACTTTCAAATAAATAAATTCTTGATAAATCACACCTGGCCCACCCAGGGACCATGTCCGGTACCAAAATGACTTCCTTCTGCCAGCCAGCTCCTGACTGGGTTGTCTCGACACCAGCAGGAGATAGGAATCAATGAAACAGTACATTCGTAATATTAGGTTAAAAACACTCAGCAGAGATTGAATACATGCATTAAATCTCAAAATAAAAAGTGTTTGATTACTGACTGTTGTAAATACTTTTCATCACAGTTGGCCTCTATAAATGTGGATAATTGAGTAAATAATAAAATATTTCACAAATTATATAACCCTGTTGTAATACCTATTCTTCAAATCATCGCTGAAGACAATCTACCTCTCATTTTTTCAAGGTTCTAGTAGAATTGTCAAACATTCTACCCCAAAGCCTAGAATTCAACAAGCTGCCAACATAACATGAGGATGTGAGAAAGAATCTGTAAAGCAACACAGGTGTGTCTATGTAGCGCTGGTGACATTAATATATACCATGTGATATTCCCACAGTCCCAGTATGTCCAAACTTGCATTGGAAAAAGAAAGGGCAGCTCTATACTTCAACACTTTACAATCCTAACCCAAAGTCTAAACACTGGTCAATATTCTTGCCCATGAGTGATGGTAGGATCTTTACTGGAAGGTCATAGAGACTGGACTGCGCATAGGTCTTTGTGGACCTGGTCAGCATTTCCACAAAACCTGCCAGTAGTATGAAACCTTCTATATTTTGAAGGCTCAACTGTGACGATGCCTAACCCCCTGCACTATTTTACTAGTCACTACAAAAGAAGCTGTGCAGTCGGCCCTCTACACCTGTGGGTTCCACATCTGTGAACTCAACCAGTCAAGGATAAAAAATATTCGGTAAATAAATAAGTAAATAAAAACAATACAATGATTTAAAAATACAAATTTTAAAAACCAACACAGTACAACAACTCTTTCCACAGCATTTACATTGTATTAGGTATTATCAGTAATCTAGAGATGTGCACAGGTTATATGCAAATGCTACCCCATTTTATGATACAAAAGGACTTAACCATCAGTGGATTTTGGTATCTGCATGGGTCCTGGAACCAATTCCCTTGATACTGAGGGACAACTGTAAGTGTGTTAGTTGTCTATTCCTGTGTAACAAATAAACCCAAAGTTTAGTGGCTTAAAACCACAAACATGTATTACTCCACGGACTCTGTGGATTTGGAATCTGGGCACAGCTTAGCAGGGTCCTCTGCTTTAGGGTCTCTTACAAGCCTGCAATTCAGATATCAGCTGGTGGCACAGTCACATCAAAGTTCAACTGAGACAGGATCCCCTTCCAAGCTTAGTGGTAACTGAGCAGGATTCTGTTCCTCATAGGTGACTGGAAAGAGGGTCTCAGTTCCTCCCTGGCTGTTGGCCAGGGGCTTCCCTCAGATTCTTGCCATATGGGGCTTTCTAACATGGAAATGCACCTCATCAAAGCCAGCAAGAGAGAAAGGGACTCTGCTAGCAAGACTGAAGACATAGTCTTTTATAACCTAATTTTTGAAGTGGCATCCAATAACTCTGGCCGTATTCTATTCAGTAGAAAGAAGTCACTAGGACCAGTCCACATTCAAAGGGAGGGGATTCCAAAAGATCAGGAATACCAGGAGACAGAGAACATTGGGGCCATTTCAGAAGTCTGACTATCGCAGCAATAATTGCTCAGTTGATAAAGGAGTAAAGGACACTGGGAAAGTAGGAAGGATGCCAGGAGACATGATGAGTGAGGAATTCCTTGGGAAAAGGCTCATAATACTCTGGTGATGCAGACAATCAACAAACATGGTTGAATCTGGTATTAGCCTCCTTGGGAAAGCGTGTGAAGTCTCAGGTCAAGGTCGTAAAATCATGTATTACTAAGTGAAGACGGCAAAACCTAAGACCAAGACAATAACAAATAATAAATATCTTCAAACAAGAGGGAAATTATTTCACAGCTGATGTAAAAATAGATCACAGTTCTGATTTCCTCAACATGCTGTGTCCATGAACCTTGACAATGTGAAATTAATGACATTCCAAAGACTCTGATTTTATATTTACCACATGTAAACATATCCACGTGCCTTTATTTGTCATTTGTCAAGCTTAAATTTTGAGTTTTGTTGAGACCATAGAACTGGTGATAATCTACTGTTTGTCCTTACGTTCCACCTATCTCTCACTATGATAAGATAGTTGGTTCAAATCAGATGTATATTTGGGATCATCAAACAAAATACAGAAAAGATTGTTTAGTGATCCAAACAGAGGGGCTCACACTCACAATATTTTTATTAGCATGGCTGTTCTAACAAGTTCAGCTAATCAGCTGAGTGTATGCATGTATGGGTTATATACGTGCTTTTATGATAACAAAAATGAACAGAGATATAGAAGATACATCGTCTTGACAGGTTTTGCTTGGTTTTAATGCAAAAACTTACTAATTAATGCAAGTGTTGCAATCATTTTTATGACATTCCCCAAAGATGGCACTTTAAGGGTTATGCCATATGCTGATTGACAGCAGCCATAATTCCATACAATGAGACTGTATCATATTGTTTGAAGTGAGGTGATATTCATCTCTTGAAACTGATCAAACATACGATTGCATCAAACAGTATTACAATATAATCACGCTGTATGTGGGGACTGCCAAAGTTGATCAACATGTTGTACTCTTTTCCCTTGGACTTCTCTAATCGCGGTTGTGATACACCATTGCATTCACATTTTCCTTTAAGAACTGCAGAATCTAAGACAGAGAAAAAAATCTACATAAAATTGTGGTTTGGTTATGCTATGTGAGTGTACATTTGTAGACTGCTTTAGAATTACAAATTTGCTCCCACTAAGATCTCCCTAAGTATAGAAATAAAAACCAAGAAAGGCCAAGATAAAAAGATAAGATTCCAAACAGGGTAGAAAATAATTCCAATGCCCCCTATTTTTCTTCAATAAAAAGCAAACTTGGAGTACACGTCTTCTTTCAAACACTTGTCAGTTTCTGAAGCTCCCAATGATTTTTTTTTTCTTCTAATGTGCTGTTTGGCAAAGCCACTTGCTTATTGACTGACCTTGGGACTATTTCAGCTGCAGAACGATAAAGTATATAAGAACCTATTCTTTTCCCATGCTTCATTGCTGCTGTCTTGGAAAGCAGTGTGAAGATGGGCATGAGAGAATGAGGGTAGTTTGGCTTTCTACTAGGTGACTTTCCAGGTGAAGTCCTGAAACACAGTGGCTTTTAAATTGATGTACTTTAGGGATTTCCCTTTTATTATTCATTTGTCCATCCATCCGTCCGTCCATCCATCCATCCATCCATCCATCCATCCATCCATCCATCCATCTGTCTCATAACTTATAAAAGAGCCATTGGGGTATTTTTAGAACTCTGTTGAAGGTAGCTTACAGAGAAACAAGGGGACAAGTCATCACCTCTTCATGCTGACATCCACAAAGATATGTTGTCCATTCTGGTCCCCCAGTGTCAATTCAAGCAAGTCTCTGAGATATTACCATCCTCTCTAAACCCACCCTAACCCTAACCTTACTATACCCACTGTGAGGCCTCTTAGGCCAAATCCCACTCAGCATTTTTGGCCTACAGAAGCTATGTGACTTGTTTGGAGACCCATCAGGATGTGGGGAATGCAGAAGCTTTCTCAGACTGGTTACCTGAACACCCCACATAATCACCTCTCTCCTACTTCTCCTGCGCTATGGCAAGCACAGAGAAATTGGAATTGGTGAGGCTGAAGTCCTCCTTGGGTTCTCCCAAGATATAAGACCATAGAGCTTTTTGCTGCCAGATTCTCCTGTCCTATGGGCATTTCTCCCAACTCAGGTGAGAGGGTCAGGGCACAAAGTCCTTTCACGGAGATGCCACCAACATCAAAGCTCTGTGCCCTGTGATCTCCTTCTTTTGTCCATGAAATTAATGTCATGTCTTGAGATCTTTAGGGCCTTCCTGTGTAATACACAAATGCCAAGGGGTTTGAAATTCAAAAATCTAAGAACTGACTCTTTTTTCCTCTCTTTTTCTGTTGTAGCATTCATTGCTTACACAAGTAAAGAAGAAAGCCTTAGCTACTGCCCAAAGGTGAATAAAGGTCATCACTTATCCTTTCTCTTGTTTCTTTCTCTTCTAGTTCATTCATTTTGTTGTTTGGCATTTTAATTTCCTATTCTTAGAGTTTATAATTTTTTCCTTAACATGTTGACTAGAACAGTTAACTCACTACTTTCCTTCATTTCTTTGAGACAGGGTCTCATTATGTTGTTTAGGCTAGAGTGAAGATCACAGGTGTGATCATAGTGCACTACTGCCTGGAACTCCTGCCCATGCTCAAGCAATCCTCCTCAGCCTCTCTAGGGTTGGGACTATAGGCACATGCTACCTCATCCAGCTCTAATTTTCATCTTTCTTCTTTTTAATTATAAATTGTGAAGGCCGTGCGTTTACCTCTTGGTACAACTTAAACTACGTTATGCATTTTAAAGTTTTGCTATTGGATGTTTTCTTTAAATTTTGAAACACTAAAAATTTACAAAAAAGTTGTACATACAGTACAAATATTTTGTTTTTCCTTGTAAATTAACCCCATGGTTCATTAGCCCCCAAACACTTTAATGTGTGTTTTCTACTAATAAGAATTTCTTATCTGCAAAACAACCAATAAAAGCAGATAGGAACTTGGATACACTTCCGCTCTTTAGTCTACAGACCACATTCCAGGTTCACCAATTAATGCAATGATATTTTTTGAAATAAAAGGATCCACTTTAGAATCACACAGTGCATTTAGCTAATATAGCTTTTTAGTCTCTTTCTGTCTAGAATCTTCTTCAGTCTGTGGTTGACTTTTATGACTTCAATGCGTTTGAGGATGAGTTCAGTTACTTTATAGAATTTCCCATAGTTAAGGTTATAATATCATAGCAATGATGCTGTGTTCTTCTCAATGCATCCTACAAGGTCACAAGTGGTTTCAGTAACTGATACTCACTTTGACCATTTCATGAAAGAGATGTCTGCTACGCTCCTCCATCATAAAGTTACCTTTATCCCCCTTTTGGGGGAAGGTACTTTGAAACTATGTGTCTTACTCTGTTCAGACTGCTGTAACAAAACACTGAAGAATGGGTAATTTATAAGCAACAGAAATTTATTTCTCCCAGTTCTGGAGGCTGGGAAGTCCAAGACTGAGGTGGTGGCAGATTTGGTGTCTGATGAGAGCTGCTCACTGATTCCAAAATGGCACCTTGTCTCTGAGTCCTCAATGGCAGAAAGCAGAAGGACAAAAAGAGGCAAAAACTCACTAGGCTTCCTTCATCCTCTTTTATAAGAACACTAATCCATTCTTGAGGGCAGAGCCCTCATAACATAATCAGTTCTTAATACTTACAAACTGAGTATTAGTTTCTAACATGAATTTTGGAGGAACACATACATTTAAACCATAGTACTATGAAAATATCATTCCTCATCACATTTTAATTTGCTCATTTATTTATGTTTGTAAGGCCTCATATTTTACTTAATATCGTAAGTTACTATCACTGATACTACCAGTATTAATTTTGGCACTCAAATTATGGCCAATTTGGTCAGTAGGAACCTTTTTAAGTTGGCACTTTTGACATACCTTTATCATTAAAAAAATACTTCCTTGCTTTCTGGCACAGTAAGTTCTGGGCTTTCTTGAATTTTTTTTTCTCCTCTAGGCCTGGAATCAGCCATTTCTCCAAGTCCTATTTCCTTTTATGTAAAATGATACCTCAAAGCCAAGATGTGGGTGCTGTACATGCTCCTGTTGGAGTGTTGTTACTTCCAGGTCCTATCCGAGATAGGTATATGTGTGTGTATACCTCATATTTACATCTAAATTAATTTCTATGTCTATCTCTCTATATAGAATACCATGAGTCTATGCTGACATCTGCAATTTCACACGTTTCTTCTAGTTTTCTCTCTTGCCATATATGTAGATCCCTTCTCTACTGGTGAGAAAGCTAGCTTCCATAATTTTTCTGATATTTACTTATGCAATCAACCCCGCTTTATGCAATCTATCTCCATCCCTACTATGAACCCTTGCCCTATACAGATGTCCTCCTCTTGCTGTTTGGACTCTGACTCCCCTAACCACATCAACTGCCTGTGTGAATACTTCCTCACCCTGTTAAGGCTGTTTTCTCATGCGAGGCTGCCTGCCATCCCAGAGTGATGCTCTCATTGTCCATGGGCTCTGATACCACCTCTGGACACTGCAGCTCCTCCTATCTTGGTATATCCCACCTATACCTAATGGCTTCAGCACTGAATTTTTCAGGAAGTAGAAGGAATATCACTCAAGTTTTGCCATGTAATATTTTCATCTCCCAAAATTTTCAAGTCATAACTTACTTTATATATATTTTACATTTCAAATATATTGAGCACTTTTGTTTTTTATTTCTAATTTAGTGACATTGTGTTGAAATCTACTTTCTAAACTCTAAATTAATAATATTCAGATAACCCCTTGTATTTGTTGAGGTTTTCTTTAAAGCCCAATTAGTGGTTGTATTGGTCAGGGTTCTCCATAGGGACAGAACCAATGAATACACACACACACACACACACACACACACACACACAGAGAGAGAGAGAGATATATGTGAGGGGATATTAAGGATAGTGACTCACGTGCTTATGGAGGTTGAGAAATCCCATAATAGGCCATCTGCAAGATGGAGAACCTGGAAAACCAGTAGCATGGCTTGGTCCAAGTCCAAAAGCCTAAGAACTAGGGAAGCCAATGGTGTAATTCTCAGTCTGAGGCCAAAGACCTTAGAACCTGGTGGGTGAGGCGGGGAGCCACTGATGCAAGTCTTGGAGTCCAAAAACTAGAGAATCTGGAGTTCCAGTGTACAAGGGCAGAAGAAGGGTATCCTACCTCCAGAAGAGAGAGAAAGACGAATAGTTCACTTTTTGATATGGTTTGAGTGTGTCCCCACCCAAATCTCATCTTGAATTGTAACTCCCATAATTCTCATGTTTTGCAAGAGAAACCCAGTGGAAGGTAATTGAATCATGGGGATGGGTCTTTCCCATGCTGTTCTCATGATACTGAATAAGTCTCATGAAATCTAATAGTTTTAAAAATGGGACTTTCCTGGCACAAGCTCAGTCTCTGTTTGCCTGCTGCCATCCATGTAAGATGTGACTTGCTCCTCCACCATGATTATGAGGCCTTCCCAGTGACCTGGAACTGTAAGTGCATTAAACCTCTTTCTTTTGTAAACTGCTCAGTCTCAGGTATGTCTTTATCAGCAGTAAGAAAACAAACTTATACAAGCAATTGGTACCAGGAGTGGGGTTCTGCTGGAAAGATACCCAAAAATGTGGAAGTGACTTTGAAACTGGGTAACAGGCAGTGTGGTTGGAACAGTTTGGAGGTCTCAGAAGAAGACAGGAAAATGTGGGAAAGTTTAGAACTTCCTAAAGACTTGTTAAACGGCTTTGCCCAAAATGCTGATGGTGATAAGGACAATAAAGTCCAGGCTGAGGTGGTGTCAGATGGAAATGAGGAACTTGTTGAGAACTGGAGCAAAGGCGTCTCTTGTTATATTTTAGCAAAGAGACTGGTGGCATTTTGCCCCTGCCCTAGAGATTTGTGGAACTTTGAACTTGAGTGAGATGATTTAGGGTATCTGGCAGAAGAAATTTCTTTTTTTTTTTTTTTGAGACAGAGTCTCGCTGTGTCGCCCAGGGTGGAGTGCAGTGGCCGGATCTCAGCTCACTGCAAGCTCTGCCTCCTGGGTTTTTACACCATTCTCCTGCCTCAGCCTCCCGAGTAGCTGGGACTACAGGCGCCCACCACCTCGCCCGGCTAGCTTTTTGTATTTTTTAGTAGAGACGGGGTTTCACCGTGTTAGCCAGGATGGTCTCGAACTCCTGACCTCGTGATCCGCCCGTCTCGGCCTCCCAAAGTGCTGGGATTACAGGCTTGAGCCACCGCGCCCGGCCGGCAGAAGAAATTTCTATGCAGCAAAGCATTTGAGATGCAACTTGGGTACTGTTAAAGGCATTCACTTTTAGAAGGGAAGCAGAGCACAAAAGTTCAGAAAATTTGCAGCCTATGTGATAGAAAAGAAAATCTCATTTTCTGAGGAGAAATTCAAGCCAGCTGCAGAAATTTGCATAAGCAATAAGGAGCCAAATATTAATGACCAAGACAATGGGGAAAATGTCTCTAGAGCATTTCAGAGGTCTTCACGGCAGCCCCTCCCATCACAGGCCTGGAGGCTTAGAAGGAAAAAGTGGTGTTGAGGGTGAGGCCCAGGCTCTCTATGCTGTGTGCAGCCTAGGGACTTGGTGCCCTGTGTTCCAGCTGCTCCAGCTGTGGCTGAAAGGGGCCAGCATAGAACTCAGGCTGCAGCTTCAGAGGGTGTAAGCCATAAGCCTTGGCAGTTTCCATGTGATGTTGAGCCTGACAGTGCTCAAGAAGTCAAGAATTGGGTACTGGGAACCTCCACCTAGATTTCAGAGGATGTATGGAAATGCCTGGATGTCCAGACAGAAGTTTGCTGCAGGGGCGGGGACTTCATGGAGAACCTCTGCTAAGGCAGTACAGAGGGAAATGTTGGGTCAGAGCCCCCATGCAGACACCCCACTGGGCCACCACCTAGTGGAACTGTGAGAAGAGGGCCACCATCCTTCAGACTCCAGAATGGTAGATCCACTGACAGCTTGCACTGTGCACCTGGAAAAGCCACAGACACTCAATGCCAGCCCATGAAAGCAGCTGGTAGGGAGGCTGTACCCTGCAAAGGACCTGGCAGAGCTGTCAAAGACCCTGGGACCCCACCTCCTGCATCAGTGTGACCTGCATGTGAGACATGGAGTCAAAGGAGATCATTTTGGAGCTTTAAGATTTGACTGTCCTGCTGGATTTTGGACTTCCATGGGGCCTGTAGCTCTTTTATTTTGGCCAGTTTCTCCCATTTGGAACAGCCGTATTTACCCAATGCCTTTACCCTCATTGTATCTAGGAAGTAACTAACTTACTTTTGATTTTACAAGCTCATAGGCAGAAGGGACTTGTCTCACATAAGTCTTTGGACTGTGGACTTTTGAGTTAATGCTGAAATGAGTTAAGACTTTGGAGGACTGTTGAGAAGGCATGATTGGTGTTGAAATGAGGACATGAGATTTGAGAAGGGCCAGGGGTGGGATGATATGGTTTGTCTCTGTCCCACCCAAATTTCATCTTAATTGTAACTCCCACAATTCCCACATTTTGTGGGAGGAACATGGTGGGAGGTAATTGAATCACGGAGGTGGGTGTTTCCTGTGTTGTTCTCATGATAGTGAGTCTCACAAGATCTGATGGTTTTGAAAAATGGGAGTTTCTCTGTACAAGCCCTCTCTCTCTTTGCCTGTTGCCATCCTTATAAGACATGGCTTGCTCCTCCACCATGATTGTGAGGCTTCCCCAACCACATGGAACTGTAAGTCCATTAAACCTCTTTCTTTTGTAAATTGCCCAGTCTTGGGTATAGTCTTTATCGGCAGTGTGCAAACAAACTAATACAGCTTTCCTCTGCCTTTTTGTTCTATTCAGGTCCTCAACTGACTGGATGGTGTCCATCACACTAAGGGCAGATCCTCCTTACTCAATCCACTGATTCAAATACTAATCACTTCTGGAAATGCTCTCACAGACGTACTCAGAAAAAATGCTTTACCAGCTGTCTGGGTATCCCTTAATCTAGTCAAGTTGACACCTAAAATTAACCATCATGGTAGTCAATTTAGTAAATGCTTCAAGTACACTTGAAAGTTTTCATATTCTCAAACTGTTGGGATCAAGATTCAATATATATCCATCATATTAAACTTAAAATTTGTCTTTTTCAAATCCTCTATATCCTAAGATTTTGTCTGCTTGATCTACCAATTAGCGAGAGAAGAGTGTTAAAAATTTGGTGCATACAAATTTAGAATTGCTATGTCTTTCAGGTGACTTATTCTTTTTTTTTTTTGAGAGGGAGTCTCACTCTGCCACCCAGGCTGGAGTGCAGTGGTGCGATCCTGGCTCACTGCAAGCTCCGCCTCCCAGGTTCACGCCATTCTCCTGCCTCAGCCTCCCAAGTAGCTGGAACTACAGGTGCCTGCTGCCACGCCGGGCTAATTTTCTGCATTTTTTTTTTAGTAGAGATGGGGTTTCACCGTGTTAGCCAGGATGGTCTCGATCTCCTCACCTCGTGATCTGCCCGCCTCAGCCTCCCAAAGTGCTGGGATTATAGGCGTGAGCCACCCCGCCCCGCTCAAGTGACTTATTCTTTTTTCAATTATGCACTGGGCACTGTTATTCTTAACAATGCTTCAGTAATGGTTTTTGCCTTAAAGTCTATTTTTCTAATCTTAATATAAGACTTTCCTTTCCCAGGTAGTACTTGCTAGTTTTTCTTTTCCTAGAATTTTGCTTCCAATCTTTCTGTGCCCTTAAGGTTTGGATGTGTCTTTAGTAAACATCATTTACCTGAATTTTTAAAATTCAATATTTCAATGTCTGTTTTAGCTGGCAACATTAGAGTGTTTAATTTATTGTAATGCTTTGTGTATTTGGACTTGTCTCCACCATTATATTTTGTGTTTCTACTTGCTGCCCTTATGTTTTCCTGCTTTCTTGTTCATTTGGGGGCCAATCAAGTTTTTTTCTTAACTTCTTCTTGTTTGGAAATAACATATTTTATTTCTGTTCTTCTACCCTAGCTTTGTAAGGCTTAGAGTTAATTAATATGTCTACCCTTCATCTAAACAATACAAGAATATAAGGACACTTAAAGTCTGATTATTCCCTACCAATCTTAAATGTTACTATCTTTCAGACCTTTGTATCCACTGAACTTAAAAAAAAATATGTCATTTATTTATTTCTAAATTTCTTATGGCATATTTAAGACAAAAAGAAATCATCATAGCCTCTGTTCACCCTTCAACTTAAGAAATAAAACATTACTCATAGGGTTGACCTGACCAGTTTTGCCTTCCTCCCCTCTGAAATAACTACTGTAAAGTTAAAAAATGTTCCATTTTGTTTTTATTCAGAAATATTGCTTAGATTTACCTAAATATTTGCTGTTTTATTTTGTCACTATTGCTTCTTTTACATTGTTCTTTTCTGGATTCAATTTCTTTCTATTGAAGAACATTCTGACTTGGTTTTCAACAAAGTTCTATGAATCATAGCTTCTCATTTATTATCTGGAAATAAATATTTGTATTGGAACTAATTCCTGAATAACACAGGCATAGGATATAAAATATATATAGATACAGAACTGCTGACTGGTAGCTACTTTCTCTCAACATTTTGCAGATGTTATTTTATTTTTTCTATTGTGTTGCTATTAAGAAGTCTCTTGTCAATCTTATTATTATTCATTCGTGGTAATCTGCTTTGATATGCAAAGTTTCTCTAATTCCCTCTACAGAGTCTTTATGAAATTCCTATTCAAAGAAATTTCTTTATTCTAACATTTATGTATATATTTGTGTATGTATGTATTTAGAAAGAAATTTATATACACATTGGATAGACTAGATGCCTTATATACACATATAGTGTGTGTGTATACATATGTCTTCATATATGTATGTCTTTATAATCTTAGATTTATTTTCTAGTTTATGAATTTCCTCTAAGCTGTATCTAAAATGCCCTTAAAACCATTTAATGTACTTCAAAAGCTTTATTTTACATTTCTAGAATTTCTAATTGATTCTTTTTAAAATCTATGTGCATCTTATTTTTTAATACATTTTATTTCTCTTCAGTTTTAATCATTTTAAACTTTAGGTATCTTATAATCCACCTTTGGTAGTTCTATTATCTGAAATTCCTTGGGGTATGATTCTGCTGTTTTTACTCTTTTCTAAGTCTCTCAAGGTGGATTGTTTCCCTGTGTGTTTTGTAATTTTGAATGGTGAGCTCATCTTTAATAGGCTTCATCTGGAGGAATCATGTGTGGCCTGGTATGATGTTTTATCACACCAGATTTGTTCTTCGTTTGCTTCTGCTGGCAAAATGTTGACATGTGAACATGGGATTTTTCAGGGCATGAAATCTGGACACTGAGCTCATAGGAGGTATACGTCTGTGATTACAAATTATCTGGGGAGGCTTATTTTCCACTGTCTACCCAAACCTAGATAGATAAGCTTCCTTGTTTTCTCTTTGGCTTATGTATATATTATTTTAGTCTTACCAATTCACTGAAGGGATAGTCCTTAAATGATCCTGGATTTACACAAGGGGTTCAGGCTCAACACCATACCCCACCTCCCTCCAGAATTTCCAAGGCCTTGTCTTCTGTCTCTGTGAGTATGAAAATGAAAACCTCTAGGTTTCTGAGACCATAACAACCTCCCCAGCCCATGCCAGCCATACTCCTGCCATGTGAGCTTATGCAATCGCTGTTCAGGTTCTCAGTTCTCTCTTCCTTTTGGCAACGCTGATGATTTCTCTTTCTTCCAAACTCAGCTATTAAGATTATTTATTTTATTGTATCTAGCATTCTAGCATTTGTAGTGGGAGAATATTCAGGGTATCTAGACCACTATAATCCTATGACTGGAAGTTGCTTCAAACACAATTTGTCCCAAACCACACTGATGAGCCTCTTCCCAAATCTGGTTCTACTCCATGTTTCCTGTTTTACAAACCAGAATGTCATCTTGATGGCTTCTTCACCTTCCTTGTCTAACCAATCACCAAGCATGGTTGATTTATCTACTGAACGTATCTATCTTCAACCAATCCACGTGTCTCCATCTCCACTGCCCCACTTTGGTCTAAGACACCATCATGTTCCCCTGGACTACTGTGACAACCTCTTCCTGCTCCTTCTTTCCAATCCATTTCTATTGCAGCCACAGAAATCTTCCTGATATCTAAATCTGGTCAATTCACTTTCTACTATGTATGGGCACCATACTTAGACCCGGGCATACTGTGTTTATTAGTTTCTGAGAGTTTCCCTAACAAAATACTACAGACTGGGTGCCTTGGACAACAAATTGATTTTCTTACAGTTCTGGAAGCTAGAAGTCCAAAATCAAGGTGTTGGCAGGGCTCATGTCTTCTGAGGCCTTTCTCCTTTTGAATAGCTGTCTTCTCTCCGTGTCTTCACATGGTCTTTTCTCTGGGTGTCCTAATCTCCTCTTCCTATAAAGACACCAGTCTTGGATTTAGGCCCACCCACATGACCTCATTTTACCTTAATTACCTCTCTGCAGGCCTTATCTCCAAATAGTCACATTCCAAGGTGTAGGAGGTAAGGCTTCAACATGTGAATCTATGGGGAGACACAGTTCAGCCTATCACACTGCGTGAAACTGAGCCTCATCAACTTCTCTTCTGTCATTTGCCTGATTTCTCTCCGCTTTCCAGATACTTCTCAGTATACAGTGAGCTCTTTTTTTTTTTGCCTTAAGGGCTTTGCCAAAACTGCTCCCTTCAGATGGAATGCTCCCCATCAACCAACTTTGTTTAGTCAAAGGTTGGCTCTCAGCTTCAACGTTACTTCCTCAGAAAAACCTTTCCTGACTGTCAGATTGGGTTACGTCTCTGTGTTTTGTGTTTTTGCCCCCTCTCACACCACTTTTCATAACTCTAATTAAATGATTACCTATGTAATTACTGAATTTCCTTGATCCTACAATGCTATGAATTGTTAGATATACCATCAATTCCAAAACACTTAT
The DNA here is from genome assembly GCF_049350105.2 of Macaca mulatta. Classification (NCBI taxonomy): domain Eukaryota; kingdom Metazoa; phylum Chordata; class Mammalia; order Primates; family Cercopithecidae; genus Macaca; species Macaca mulatta. The sequence continues at coordinate 48,888,069 of NC_133417.1, forward strand.
AGGGAGAGGGAAAAAATACTAGTCTCTCAGTCAGCTATTGCTACATTAATGTTACATAAAAAACCACCCCAAAATTTGGTAGCTTAAAACAGCAAGCATTAATGCCTCCCTCACAGATCTGTGAGATGCTGCAGTTTGCTTATACAAAACTCAACTTCAGGTTCCCAGCTCTGTGCTCCAGGCTGAGTTGGATTTAGGTTGGGTTCATGTATCTTCAAATTTTTCATAGGCCAGTGGCTACCTAGGCTATGGTATTATCACAATGGATGATAGAAGTTGAAGAGACTTGCAGTACCTGTTAAGTCCTCAGCTAGGAACACTGTCCTCCAACCCAGTTCCAATGGTTACAGCAAGTCCATGGCCAAGCCTGACGTAATGGATTGGGAAAGTACTATGCTTCCTCCAGAGGAAGCACAAAGTCACATGGAAATGGCCATAAATGTAAAACATATAATTCCAGAACAAGGAGGAATAAGGAACAATCATTCAATCTACTACAACTATAGTAAACAGTATGTACACAATTTTTTATTTTATTTACTTACAATAGATTATTCAATTATGTTTATCTATACAACGATATACCACTTTCTTCCATAGTCTGAGCAAAGTCTCATAGAGCTTCAAGTATCTTCTTAGGCACTTTTGATCACCGACAGTTATGCACATCATCCTAGCGACCTGTCCTTCCTAGAACCAGGGCTTATGACCTTGACCTCTTTAACACCTCAGAACCAATACGTACTTTTTAGGCATATGAAAGAATACCAGGGTTCTATTTGCATTCCCAGTCTGGTTAAACTCAGACATGTCCCCCCGCCCCCACCATAACTGACTCTCTTATCCTCGGAAATGAAAAACTTTTCATAGAAATCTACAACTAGTTTTTAACAGATACTTGACAGCTGAACTATAGTCTACAATGCACTAAATGGTCATACCAATCTCTGTAGCTTAGAAATTCTACAATCTCTTTTTAATGTCTCTAATTGTACTGTCCGGTATGTAACAGGGAATTATTTTGAGCATGTCTCATTAACAAAAGATTTATCTCCTACTAGGCATCTTCCCTTCTTAGGAAGTCTGCAAAGGACTTGGGTGCTTCAAGATGAGGTTTAAGTTTAAGTCCCTCATTTTTCCAAGGGAGGGGAGAATACTTGCTTCACTTATTGCGACTTTGCTTGCAGCTCTATTCCCATGGTTTTTTTTTCCTGCATATCTAATAACTTTCATTTCAAAGCTACCTTGGAGTCTAGTCCTTTGGAAGACATTTAAAAAGACCACTAGACATCTATATTTAAGTTAAAATTCAACCCCATATGGTGATAGTAGTGGAAATAACTCAATGAAGAAGAGAGACTTGTTTAACAAGAAATACAATGTTTAACAAGAGATACTATAGCACAACTTATTCCTCTGCCTAACATCTGGAAAGTTTCTTTTAACGTGGATTGAAGGATCCATTCCAATGTAATACTGAAGTGGTCATCTGAAATTATGTCTTCCTTAGTTTCCCTAATCTCCCACCACAAGTGTAGGAAAGTGACCCAAGCAAGGTGAATAAATGCCCTTTTGCCAGGGTCTGATTTGGATGCTGGATGTGAGAGGTTCTCTTTTCTGAGCCTGTAAGAATCACAGGCAACACACACACAAGTTATCTTTCCTACCACATCAACATAGCCTTCTAGAGAAAGAAATCAATATAGAGGAGGGGAGAAAGGAGAGAGAAGGAGGGATGGAGAGGGAGGGAAAGGAGTAGGGGAGAGGGATGGAGAAAGAGAGACAAAGGGAGAGAGAGAGAAAGGGAGGAGAGGGAGAACAAGGGAGAGAGAGAAAAAGGGAGAGAGAGAGAGAAAGAGAGATGGAGAGAGAGAGAGAGAGACAGGGTGAGAGAGAAAGGGGCAGAGAGAGTGGTGCTTGAGCACTGGGTCCTCATATTCCCCAAGATCATCTCCTAGAACTTTTCAACACATAAGTCAAATTTAGTGCCTGATTACTGTGAGTTAATTTCTGTCACTTGCAATCCAATAGAGCCCTGGATACTACAAAGTAATAACCCATATGAACAACATCATGATTAAAAAAACAAATAAAAAAACAAACCCCACCACAGTGCAGCAGCTAAAAATAATTTCAAAGTGATTCAAGTTCTTCATTTATTTTCTTGAACACTGTGAAGGGCACAGAGTCCATAGCTATTCTGAAAAATTCCCCTCTGCCTCCCCCATCTAGTGGTTCACACACAGCAGCTGCTTCTCCTCCTTTATATCTGTCTTCAAATTCCACTCTCACGTCAAGATAACCTCCTCCTCCAAATTTAATCTTTTGAACTTTTGTTCTTTCTCCCTTTCCTCCCTATTCTCATCCCTAAAGCCCAAAAAGAACTTGTCTGTCAAGGCAAGACTCACCTCAGAACAAAAAGAATGGAGAAAACCAAGCAGGCAAAGCAGGGAAATGTGTTAGCAAGAAGAGAAGGCTGGGAACATCCACAGGTTCCTCATTTTTGTCCCATTGCTCCCCTTTTAAAAGTGTTATGAAGTGAAAATAAATGTACCTTCATTTGAGGTTCTGCAAATGTTTTAACATTCTTTTCTTTTTCTTTCTAATCCAATGTCTTCCACATACATATCAGGCACTTAATAATAATTTTTGAATAAACAAATAACTTAATGACTATATGAATTACAGAATGAACAAAAAAGAAACACATGAATACACGTCAAAGTAAGACATTAAACATATTTAGAAACCTATTATTGAAAAAATTTATTATGGCCAATACATGCTGGACATCTAGAAGAGTAAAAAAATAATATCTCTAAAACCCAAGCCATCTCTTCACATACATTAAATGAATAAATAAAAAAAGTAAAAAATAATCTTGACATAAAAGCAAATTATATCTGTATTTATCAAAAGTTATCCAAAATTTAAACAATCTCAGTAATCTCAGTAGTAGCTATAACTAAGGATATTAATTTGAATTACTTGCAAACAACAAAAACTCAATCTGACTAAACTAGACATGAATGTATTTTTTGGGAGAAGTTGCAGTATGGATTAGCTACCAAACAGTCTTTTCCTCTCTTTTGTCTTTGTGAACTTCATCCTGTTTTTTTTCATGGTCTATTCATCCCTCTACCCCTATATGGCTCAGGGTTAGTGTCTAATTGATAGATCCAATTCCCATTCCCCCTGCCAGTTTATGCATATACGATGCAATGAGGTTATGTGGGGGATTCTCCTAGTGAGCTTCTGGCAAACTCTTCTTGACTGCGAAAGAGAGACAAGAAAACAAACAAAAACCAAAAAACAAAAAAACCCTCTCCTGCATCTGGAAAGAGATATATGGTGAGGATGTGACGGCTGGATTGCTGCAGCCTTCTTGTGACCTTACGGGGTCAGGATGAGAGAGTGGAAAGACGTAACCACTCTACATCCATCTTCTTGCTATCTGAAATAATTTTTCCTTGCTGAACAAGTCAGGTGAGCCAGGGCCTTCGGTTTTCTGCACCTGACAGAATCCTAGTGGATAGAGAACAATATCAAAGGGAGGGAGGCTGGACTTTTGAGCTTGGGACTGGTAAAAACCCCAGTAGCTGAGAAGGTTAGGAGATAGACCCTACCCACCGTCTTCTGGTGGGAATAGTCTGGTTGGGCTCCTCCACGCAGGAAGGACTGGAATACAGAGGTTGTCTTTTTGTTCCTCTCTTCAAGACAAGATTCCATTTCCAGGATTGATAATATCAGTAAGAAAGAATTATTTCCTCACACAGAATTTCAGATTCTGACAGAAGGATAGGTAGATGCTGAAGAGCCAAAAATGTCCAAGCGTCCACAGCATCAACAATCAGCTGCCCGGTTTACTCCAAGGCCTCCTGCATTATGGGTTTCTTGTGTCTTAGTGTTCATCCTCAAAGGGCTTCCATTTCTCCTAATTATCTCCTGTCCTTATTTTCCACTTCCGTAACATTCTCTGTCTTTATTATATTTCATTTTTTAGAGATAGGGTCTTGCTCTGTTGCCTTGGCTAGAATGCAGTGGTGCAATCATAGCTCACTGCAATCTTGAATTCCTGGACTCAAGTGATCCTCCCACTTCAGCCTCCCAAGTAGCTGGAATGACAGGCACATGCCACCACACCTAATTTTTTTTTTTTTTAATATACTTTAAGTTCTAGGGTACATGTGCACAACGTGCAGGTTTGTTACATATGTATATATGTGCCATGTTGGTTTGCTGCACCCATTAACTCATCATTTACATTAGGTATATCTCCTCATGCTAACCCTCCCCCCTCCCCCGTCCCCACAAGAGGCCCGGGTGTGTGATGTTCCCCTTCCTGACCACACCCAATTTTTAAAGATTTTTGTACAGATAGAGTCTCACTGTGTTGCCCAGGCTGGTCTCAAATTTCTGGCCTCAAGTGATCCTCCCACCCCGGCCTCTCAAAGTGCTGGGATTACAGGAGTCAGCCACCACACCTGGCCTTGTCTTCATTTTAAATCATTCCTTCTGCAGTGTCACCTTTGTCCACCTTCCCTGTACCTTCATTCCCCAAATGTGGAACTAAAGCAAGCGAATTTTAGTGTAGCCGGCTTTCAATGGAAGCTTGGGATTACAGGTAGAGATGACATTGGGCCACAACCTTAAAACAGAGTGTAATCCATCCCTTGAATAAAAAGAATGTAATAATCCACTCTATCCCACTACGGGTTGCTGCTGGATATGTTATCTTTAAGTCCTTGCTTATGTCCTTCTATTCTGTGACCATTTTCTTTTCCTCTCTACAAGGTTTTTTTTTTCCTTCAGTCTTCCCAAATTCCTATTCATTTCTTAAGAAGAGTTGTTCTTCACCTTTTACTCCAAATCCAGCTTGTGGCCAACTCCATGCATATCCCAGAATCCATTAAGGAGCTCTGGCAATGGATTATCAACTTCAGATTTCTATCTGTTAAAGCACATTGTTCCATGATAGCTTTGGAATTCGTTTTTCCTTTACAGGATACAAATTTTAGGAAGTGCTTCCCTCCTGACTAATCTTGGTAAGCAGAGAGGGAGCTATTTAAAGACTTATCCTTCTCCACTTCACAGAAAAGCCTGAAGAGATTTCTTTCCTTTCTTTTTCCCTTCAGCTCCTTCTCTTTTCCTTCTTCTCCCCACCCAACACAAAGAGGGTGATTGTAATGTATTCATATGTTCGCAATCCAAATGAAGAACAAAGTATGAAACCCAGTCTAAGGGGAAGGGGTACACTGGGTGCCATGTGCTATCACATCTAGTCCCAGTTCTGCAATGTCCTAGCAGTATGATTTTGAGTTGCTCCTTTTGACATCTGTGACGAAAACTACAGTTTATCTATGTCACAAGGGCATTCTAAAGACTAAATCAGAGGACAGATGAAGAAGTGCATCTTAAATTATAAAGAGCTACCCAAGTATAACAGAGTGAATACCAGATGGCAGACTCCATCAGTAGAAGGGCCAAGAGAACAAGGCAAGAACCCAGCTGCTGCTGATCTCTGAATAGAGGCAAGAATTCCATCAAAGAGCAGACTCCAGGGCCCGAGATTTTGGGGCACCAAGGTTGGGGAAGGGCGGGGGCAACAACGAGACTGAAGCTTGGGTTGGAGAGCTAGTGGCATTCCTTTTATTTGTTTTGGAGAGGCCGATTTGATCTCTGTGGTTGCTGCAGATCTAAACTTAAAAGAAATCTTACCCTACTCTCTCTTTTCTAAGGCTAAAGGAGCAAAGAGTTAATTACCTTGTTACATTCGTCTCTCTTTCCAAATTTTCCACATGAGCTTTCCCCTTCATTAGCCATCATATGAAACTGAAGAATATTTATTATTTATTGTGTGTATTAAATTTTATGTCTTTTCTTCTTAATGTTTACAATGCATGAGTTTACTACTTTCTGTATTCTCTCCTTAAAAAAGCAATATTTTTGTTGTTTTTATTGTTTGTTTACTTGCAGTCCTCAAATGACTTTTCGTAGGGTCAATAATTCTTCATAAAAAGCAAAATGAAAAGATACTTCTGGCATGCTTTAGATTAATTGCAAGAAGCAAATAGTTTCCCATACATTTTTCTTATTCTTAATTCCTTTCTTTTATCTTTTACCCAATTTAAATATAATACCTATAAATGCCCACTCAGTAATGGTTAAGTTATATGGTTTTACTTAAGGGCTCAATAGTAACTTATTAAAGTATATTTTATAAAATGATTTGGCTGTCAAGATAATATGACTATAGCAATGACTTATGTGCACACTGTGGGTCACTGCTACGGCTCTAAGTCAGTTCTAAAGGGAACATGATATGCACACCTACATGCCAATTTCAATCTTGATTATCTACTGCAATTCATTACACTAGAGGAGTTCCGAAGAGTTTATTCATTTTAAGCCTTGTTTAACTTGCCTAGAAATGAACTGCTAAAGTATCAGTTGGAAAGCATGTCTGAATAATTCCTCCATTTAAAATCATCATTATTTTTGCACTTACAATAGGCAAAATATAAGAGTGCATTATACCTAGTCTTGTTCATTTTATGTATTTATGGCTTATTTTTATATTGTAAATGCCTTAAACACAGAGAATGCCTCTACTTCTTCTCTGTCTCCCATGATGGAAATATGGATATCTTTTAGTACTTGCTTCACTTAAGAATGCTGGGCTTGAATGAAAAAACTAGTTCACATGCATCAAAAAGGTTGACTTTAAAGTTTCCCCTAGCTGTTTAATATCTGAATGCAACAATCTAGGTTTTATTTGGAAATGATGATGCTTGTAATGATTATGTCTTATCCCCTCAAAGCAATTTGGAAAGCTTTGTCTGATAAACCTCTTTTATCCTAGTTCTATCTTCTGCTGTTCTTACCTCCCTTCCCCCTCCACTTTCTCCAATCTCTTTCCTCTTTATCCCTAACATTATTATTATTTTTTGGATTCGCTCTTATACTCTGTACACACTTGAGCAATTACGTAGGAAAAAGGAGTCTGGCATTTTCTTACTGTAACCCAAAGAAAAACAAGCTTACGCATATCTTGATAACATAAGAAGCCAATGGATTCATTCTTTGGGAAAAAAAATCTGACCAGAAAGAAAACAAATAGACTTTCAAAATATAATATTTAGATTGGAAAAAAAAAGTATAATGGGTCAGTTTATTTACTTAGAGAAGGTATTCTTAATGTTCTTAATTATGTATGAGTACATAATCTAGGTTGGTACAATTTTAGATGAAGCTGCTAAAACTAAAATGTTTGAGAAAACAGATATTGCTAAATAGTACAGAGAAACCACTTTATACAGCACCGTTTTTTCATTGAACACTCAACTGAGAAGTAAAACATCCAGAACATGCCCAGTTTATTGGGAGTTTGTTTTCATATTTCTGCATGTGTTTATAAAAGCATTTCAAGATGTAGCTTTTTACTGATTCTACCTTGCTAAAACATCAATCAAGCAACCATCATTTGCTAATAAACGTTTTTATCACAGCTTTCAAACCTTTTCAAGACATCTGAGCTCATCTTCACTTCCTCCTTCTTGAAAAAGAGACCCCATGGTGTGACACTCTAAAACCACCTCTGGATTCAAAACTATGACTGCCTGGGAATTGAAGGCCCAGTTGCTGAGATTCCCTGATTTGCAAAGCAAGAGAGAGTTCCTAACTGAATAACTCGAGTTTGTAACTAAAAACAAAAACCTGTTCATCTATTGCAAGAAAGTATACTCCCTTTGTTACATGGTATGCAATTAGATGCCTTTGAAATAAAAGGTAAGTTAAATCAGAAGTCTCAGGGACAAGAAAATACTATTTTAAAACAGGGAGTGTCAAATGTTTTTCAATTTAGTACCAAAGGGTATTTCACAGGTAATTTCTCAGGGCTGATGTTAGCTAATTATTAGCTACCATACTCTGCCTCCCATTCTTAGTGACTATCTCCTGGCAGAAAGACACAGCTAGGAGTGTTTTGTTTCATTTGTCCTTGGACTTTTTATCAGCATCAAGAAGGTGGACTGAGCCAAAGTTAGAAGAATTCTGGAGCTAAGCAAAAGGCGACACGTTTAACAGCCCCCATTAATTGGGGCTGTTACATGATTAATTTGAGAAAAACAGAAGAGACCGATTTCTTTACAACTCACAGTTGGATGCAACGCACTAAAAGTAATCCTGTAAATTACATTTTAAATCTCCAACATATTCCGAGCAGATAAAATAGTGGCATGATTGACCAAACTCCTTTTAAAAGTACACATATTACGATGCATCATAGTTATAAACAGATGGTATTTGGCCTCCTTCCTATTCTCAACATTTGGAATTTCTAAACTATGTGAATTAAACAATAATATTTTATAAACATACAAGGGATTTTGCTCACTGCTTTGTTAACATAGAAATTATACAATGCTGACATTTATTTAAATTTTAAAAAGTAAACAACAGTGTGCATCGAAATAAAGCAAACTAAAATCAACATAGAGAAGTATGTTCTGTGTGCATACTACCTACAATGGCACTGGCCTTTTAAAGGGAAGACATAATGGGTTGAAGAACAAATTGTAGCATAGATCGGCCTAATCCCTTGTACTCCAAGGCTCATTTAACACCTCTCTGTAAACAACGGATATTTATACCATAATTGGCTATTTGACCATCAGTGTTCATTTACTATGTAACCTGCTATTATGGAGTTAAAAGAAGCTCCCCTTCATTGGCTCGTCAGCTTTCAGAGTAGCGAAAGTGTCCTCGCAGTTTTAAAAACACTTACACAAACGGGAATCAGTCTGACACTTGTACTCAGAATGAGAAACATTATCATGATATCAATAAGTATATATTTATTCTTTGGGGGATATTATTGCCAGAAAGAAAAGGAAATATATTAGATCTGAGTATCATTTCCTGAGATTCTTTTCTAAAATGATAGCTTTAACCCTTTAGCCGCAGTTTGGAAAGGAGACCCATCTGCTGATTTGATGTACTAAATAGAAGGCACTTGGTTTCCAAACACTATTCTCAGATTTGCAAAGTTGTGCTGTGATGAATAAATAATGAATCAGATATTTCAATCCGTTTTATGATTTTTGAAAGCCCTGATTATCATTGTTTACAGTCTCTTCTTAATGCACTTCCCATGCGTTCTTGTTTAGCCTTCCAAGGGTAGGTTTATGTAGGCCACCCTCTCCCAACCTCGCTTTACTTTTGGACTGCTCTCACGCGTTAACCCACCCGCTCACACCTTTAAACCAGTTTGGGGAATATTTCAAATCTGAGGGAGTAAATCTTGAGCGATAGATGACAAGGAATATTCGCAAACACTCCAGGCTAATGTTTCTTGTATTTGGTCACAGGTGTGCCCTGCTTTTGCATACTATAATATCTCTGTTGGTGAGAAAGAGGGAGAAAATTATGCTAAAACCACATAGATAGAAAGGAAAACGGCACTGCTGAAATCAGGAAGGATCAGCATTCCTTTTCTCCTATACATACATGTGTATACTCGGATAAATAATGGTAAATCACGGCAGTGTGAGTGAGGCTTTTCACAAAATGCAAGCTTCAAAATAGGAATATTTTCCCAAGTTTTCAAAAACTTAATCAGAGCAAATGAGTGACAAATAAATGTTACCTTTCTAAATATTCTCCTGCCCCAATACTGCTTAACTCCTCTTCTCCACTCCTCCTAAAAAACCAGTTAGTGGTGAGGAGGGGAAATGAGGTTTGTATTCAATATACAGGTGCGAAGTGAAAAAGAAAGCGTCTGGGGGGTGAGATTTAAATCACGTATCCGAACATACCAGAGTCAGAGAGGAGTTATTCTAAAGTGTGTAGATAAAATCCCTTCCGGAGAGTCTCCGTGCCCATCCCCACTCCCTTTCCCGGGATTGCTGAGGGCAAGTTATGTTTTTTAAAAAGGTAGAAGGCACCGGTGTTTCTGGTTTTGCTTAGTGCGTCTTCATCGTATTCCCTCACTGAGGACTGAGCCTGGCCGACTCAGGGAACCGAGTTCCATGAAATCCTCAGATGCGTAAAGCACAGGGTGCCGGCCCACCGGGCTGCGCTCCCTTCCCGGGGGTGCCCGAGAGAGAGCACCCAAGCCTGGCGCAGCCAAACCCGGGCAGGAGTGGGCCCCCACCGCGTGCGCGCGTGCCAGCCTGGGAGTGTCGGCGCGCGCGTGGCGGGTGCGTGCCGGTGTGTATGCGTGACAGCGCGCGCGTGGCACGGTGTTCGCGCGCCAGGGTGCGCGTGCCAGCGCGGGTGTGCGAGGGAGTGCGCGCGGGTGGGAGCGCCGGGGGCTGGCGGGGCCCGCGCCCTGGGACGAGCCCCTCGTGCTCCGCTCCGCGCTCCGGCAGCGCCCACACAGCCGAGAGGACTGGGTGATGACTTCGTGACCTCAACGTCCTCCCCAGTCCCTCGACATGTTCCGGCGCCTGAAAGGTGCAGAAAACTCCCCCCACCGCTCTGGACCAGACTGAGCAAGGCGTTGAGGGCGGGCGCCGCCGCAGACCGGAGCTCGGGCTCGCTGGCCGCTCAGGCGCCGCAGTGTGGAGGGAGCGGACGCGCGGGCGAGGCGACCCGCTCTGGGCAACGCGGGCGCAGCTGCCCCGACGCAAGGCACGAGCTGGTCGGGGGCTCGGGCGAGCTGGGGCCGGCGTGCCGGGGCGTGCGCTCTCTCGGCAGACGAGCGCCGGGTTCCGCGGAGGTCCCTGCGACCCCTGCCTCCCCACTGCCCGCTCCTCCGCCCGGCGACCCCGAGCCCCCAGGCTGCGGTGCGCCAGGCCAAACCCCACCGAGGGCAGAAGACCTGAGCGGCAGGGAGGCAGAACGAAAAGAGGTAGCAAGCCCCACACAAGGGATCCTTAATTACAGATTAAAGGCAAGCAAAACTGTACACCACATTTTCCATGTGTCAGCTGACGGCCGCGACAAAAGAAAACAGAACGCTGGGGGGTTGCGGGGAGGCCCCTTATCTGCCCCCCACCCCTTGACAATGTGTGCAAATGTAAAATGCATTAGGTAGTGACTCTGGATAGGTGGTGCCCGGGGCCAAATCGCAGCTGCAGGCTCCACCGTGTAGGAGGACAGTTTGCTGATGCACCCAGAGATCTGGGGAACCTCTTACAAAAAAGGGACTACAAATACTCCGATTGAGCACATTTTGCTTCTTTAAAACTTCATTACTCATACATTTTAAGTTAAAAATTTTTGTGCTTAAAGTGTTGCAATTATCTTCAGTAAAATTCTAATACACACGCACACATACACACAATTTTGTTTTGCAATTTTGTAGATTCTATTTTATTGGCCTGGTATCACAGCCTTAACAATTCAAGGGGAAAAGCCAAACCGATTGAAAGCCAGGGAACATAGCGGCAAGCACCACAGAGTACAAGTTCCCCTCCATGACTCTGAGGCTCAAATGGGAAAAGGAGAGATGTCTGCTTTGATTTCTTTCCTTTTAATTAATCATGATCACAAAGCAATCTCCACCCTGTCCCTGGGATTTAAGATACTGGTTAAACTCCACCGTGTCCCGAATTCTCCATCGAAGGTGGAGGAGTGTTCAGAATCTAAAGTCCGCCCGCGGACCATTAAAAACCTCTAGGTCTGTGCCCTCATTTTTAATACTCAAATTAAAGGCTCACCCCGAGCCGCCACGCAGTACACTCTTCTCTATTTGCTGGGCCAGTTTTGGAAATTAGAAGGGGTTTGTCTCTTTGTTAGCAATCTGTTTACTTTCTTCTGATACAATGAAGCATCAGGTTCAAGGTGACAAGGCTTCTTGGTTTAGTCATTTTTACCCATCTTCCTCTTTGTAGATGATGTTTTTTCATTTTCAATTGTATTTTTTTCATCAATGCCATCTCCCGAACAGCATTTTAAAAATAAAATTTCCAAGTCCTTTTTTTTATGTGGTTCCAGTCAAATGATTTACCCACACCCCAAATAATACTATTTACATCCAATATTAATAGCTGCCTATCAGTAATTCTTAAAGATCTTCTGATCCATATTTAACAATTTAAATGATGGCTAACATTATTGACAGGCAAATGCCTGAACCAATAGTTTGTGGACTAGTTGCCAGCCAGATGACAGCCAGGTACACTCAGGGATAAGAACATAATTAGTTTCTGCCCTAGTCTCTTCAACTGTAGAAGGCAGACAGCACTCTTTCTCACCTTCCAGGGAAGCAGATTAGCAGATTAACAAAATGATGTAAATCACACAAGGTTTAAATCCCCCTTCCCCTTCTAATACCTATTTAGGAAAACTTTAAAATTTTTCTTTTAGGCATCTAGTCTTTCTGTGGTTTAGCCACATGCTCTCCCCTTTTTGGCTTTATCCTTCTGTAAAGTAAGGAAGGTGAAAGAGCATATTAGGAGTTTTTCTTTTTCTTATAGCTTTCCTGTGTTTGAGTGGATCATCCTGTTGCCGTCGTTTTAGTCCAGTTGTTGTTAGTTCATGTTCTTACCACCCACCAAAGAATAGCACAGGATTAAGTTTATACTAATAAATGATGTTCATGAGGAGGTTTTTAAATGCCAGAGTTATGATTTATTTTTTTAAATGGGTGGAGAAAGGGGAGCGGCCATAAAACTAGCTCCCAAGTCATTCAAAATCCTTGGTTTCACACATCTATGTGGGCTTTTCTTTGTTTTAGTCTTTAAGTTTTTTGGACATACCTCTTATTTCCCTGTAAGTCCTATTATCATGGACCAAATGCTTTTTTTGACTATCTTTGTCCATAGCTTGAAACCCTGTTTATTACAGTTAAATTTATAGAAAGTATTATATGGTCCTCTTTTCTACTTCCTAAGAGTTTATAATTGTCCCTGTTTATCTCCCCACCCATTAAGAATTCTGTAATAAATCCCTGCACCAAATAAATTAAAATCTGCAACTTCAGACACCCGAGGAAGAGGACATTAATCCACTTAGTAAAATACTCAAGACCTCCCCCTCTCAATTTCAGCTCTTCTTAATGTAACATTCAGTAATTACAGCTGGCTCCTTATACTTCCCTCCCTCCCTTTTATTCTGAATCATATTGGCCTTGCTTAACCTTCATTTCCTTTTCTACTCCCCACATTTGTCCACATACTTTTCTTTGACCATGTTTGTCTCTTTCTCTTTCTTTCTGCTGTGTGGATTGAGGGCAACAAATGAAACTTTCCAAGAGCTTAATACTGGCTCGTAAAATCCCATCCTACCTCCCCATTCCACTATTAACGCTTTGTACAATTTTTATGCATCCTTCAGTTGTGTAGTTACTGCTCTATATTTTTCTGATTGATCATTAAGTTATGCTGGCTTTTCAGAACTGTCTCCATAATCCTGAAGCAAAGGCTTTTTACTTGGCATGCTCTCTGCCTTTGGAATGCCTTTCCTGGCAAGGACAGACGCTTTGGTTTGACTACGATTCTTAAGTTACAATTCAAAGCTAATTTGTTCAGTTAGGTTTCTACTGTGAGCAGCTCTGTTTCTCACCGTTAAGTGCTCCATGATGCTGCTTAGTTGAAGGGTGTGTTGTAAGTGCAAGATGTAATATACTCATATTGTACTTGATTATCAGTTTTCAAAAACAGCTGCATGCTTTGATATCTGTGTAAGGAAATATCGAAAGATAATATACCATTGGTATTTATTACTCTATAATTAAGGACGTGTCAGTGTTTCCCTTCCAAAAAAGCCCCTTATTTTCAGAAATTCATATCTCAGGCATAAATTTCCCTATGAATTATGGTCTAATACCATATTAGAAGTTTCTTCTTTTTAAGTTATCCCTCCCCTTCCTTTTCTTTCTGAGGAAGTAAGTCTCAGGATGTAATTTCTGGGTTATTGCTTTGGGATGAGGGGGAGCAGGCCCAGTGCTGCACAGTTCAAGGTGCTGCCACGTTGCCACCTGCTCCCTCTGCTCTCCCGCCCTGTGTGGGGAGACACTGGGGGCTGCCTTTCGGATGAAGGGTCAGCTTTATACATACATGGGTGAGCAGCTTTGTCGCTGTATGATTCAAAAGGCAATAGAGAAGAGTCAGTTGTCCAGAAATATCATAAGTGCCACAGAGTCTGAACTTTTAGTACATAAATCAATTCTTCTGCATTCCTCTCCTTATAGTCATTGAGAATACAAATACTGGCCGGTGTAACATAATACACCTAGAGTAGGGTATTAGCAACTTATTAACACATTTCTTCTTACAGAGAGAGGCAGAAGGAAGAAACAGGAGAAAGAGACGAGAAGACAATTTTTTTTTCCCTCCTTGCAGAGGTGGTCTTGACTACCGCTCAACCACAGCCTACTGAAAAAGCCCTGGAAAATCTGAGTTCTAGATCTGCCTGTACCACCGAGGGACTTCTCCTCAGGCCCCAGTTTCCTACATCTCAAATACAGGAGGTTATGAAAATAAGTGCTTCTCAGGAGGGCCAGGGAACTTACCTAAATGTATGAATTCAGTAGCATGTAAGACCACAGGGAGTGGTGCAGGCCTGTGACAGATGGGGTATACTCACTGAATGCCTCCCTAAAGGGAGAATCAGAGCAATAATAAAAACACGTAAAGTAATGGCCATACTCCGGAAGCGGTGGCTCACGCCTATAATCCCAGCACTTTGGGAGGCTGAGACGGGCGGATCATGAGGTCAGGAGATCTAGACCATCCTGGCTAACACAGTGAAACCCCATCTCTACTAAAAATACAAAAAAATTAGCCGGGCATGCTGGTGGGTGGCTTAGTCCCAGCTACTCGGGAGGCTCAGGCAGGAGAATGACGTGAACCTGGGAGGCGGAGCTTGCAGTGAGCCGAGATGGAGCCACCGCACTCCAGCCTGGGAGACAGAGCGAGACTCCCTCTCAAACAAACAAAAAATTGGCCATACTACATGGTCTCTTTTGTCCCTTTTAACGGCAGAAAAGTGGGCCACAAAATAACCACCTCCACTGTCCTTTGCTGTATCCTGCCAGCTGGAGACAGAAACAGAAGGGAACTAGAGGTCCAACTGAGTCATGCACACTGCACTTGGTGCTTCCTGAAAGGCACATAGGTGACAATGACAACATCCAATGTAGGGAAAGGCTTATACAAAAAAACTCTTTTTCTGTAACACACTTCAGCTCCTAAATATGTCACTATATGTGCCTTAATTTTCTCATCTGTGAAATGATATTGAAGACATTAAATTTTCAGATCTAAAGAACTTCAGGTTGCTTGAGAAAGGTCATACCAGTATTCCTAGGAGTCACATCTTCTCGCACCCCACCTTAGGTCTGCTATTTAAATGCAGTAACTGACGGGAAAGTAGTATCACCATTTAAAATTATCTTCCAAGAATCATCAATTCCTTCTATCAGTTTATAAAAACAATTAGGATCCTCTCCTTGGGGTTGGGGGTGGATAAGGAATAACTCAGATAGTGAGATGATGGCGGGACACCTGAAGAAACTGATCCCAAATTCCAATTTAGAAAAATGGACTGCAGAGTGAGTGGGGATCCTGGTCCCTGAAGCCATTTGTGTCTCACATGCAGTGAGGGCATCCCACAGACACCAGGGAGAACTCTTCCCCTGGGATAGATTGCAATGAAAGCACAGAGACCACGATTCGCTCCTGCGTCCCGAAGAGGAAAGGGGAGAGACAACACTATGGGGAGTGGGTAGTGTGGTTGGGAGCTCAGAGAGCTCTTGTGCTCTAACAGGCAGTTCTGAATTGTTTGAGATGAAAAAGACTGGGCTCATTTAACATCTGCCTTCATCTTCCTTTCCTTACCCTTCAGAAGGGAGTTTTAGAGCTACAGTTTTCCATCTTGTGATTGCCACAGGTGACTGTTAGAGATGGCGATCAGCAGCCCCAAGAAACAGGAACCTGTGGCCAGTTAAGTCTGACTTTCTCCACAGCATGAGGGTTGAGGTGAAGTCCCTGGCTCCTGTTAAGCAGAGGAAAGTCTTCTCAAGCAACATTGGCAGTAGAGTAGTTTCTATCACTGTCTGAGGGAAGCGGTTTTCTGACTCAATCAATAGTTGAGGAAACCAAGAAATGTTAAGGAGAGCCTGATAGCAAAACTAGTAACATGCTTCCCAAAGTATTTATATCTTCTATCAAAAGGTATATGCAATAAATACACTGAAGATGCGTGAAAAGTCATAAAGAGTGGCAAGAAGCCTTTGTGTATCATGACCCAGCTTAAGAAACAGACTGCTCATCATGCAACGAATGTACCTTTCCCTACTTTTATGTCCTTTTTTTCTCTACCATGGCCCCTCTGACATAACCATTATTGTAAGTTTGGTTAATGCCCAGGTTTTCTGTAATACTGTTCTTTAATCACATGTCTGTATCTTTGAGCAGCATGTAGAATTGCTCGCATGTTTTTCAAACTTCCCCAGTTACATTTTAATGAATAGCTTTGAAGAGAGGGCATAGGATAGGAGCATTAGTTGTCTGTATTGCAATTCAAATTTAAAAATGAAACATGTTCAAGTCAGTGGTTTATAATATACTCTTTTCGTTGTTAAACATAAGATCTAATATTAAATAGTCCCAAATTTTCCACTGAAAAAGAAAGGCAGTTGGGTCAATAGTCGATAGAAGAATAAGACCCACAGTGTATGTCAGCATTAAAAGACAGCATGAACTATCATTTGAAAACTGATTGTATCATCCACAGAAAGTATCTTGAGACTTAAGTGAAATTTCTTTTGTGGCTCATAATATTTCTGGGTAGCAGATGCTTTCTCAAAAACAGATTTTACTTTTAAAAATATCAAATATAATTAACACCTTCAACATAAAATGAAATCTTTGCTTCCAGATGCATTTCAAGGTGTTGAAAAATTAATCTATGCAGCCCTCTATGGCTAAGAGTTTCCATTGACTTATGGATTCTGCTGCCATACTGATGTCTGAAGGACTTGAGAACAGGAGCAGGGCATTTAAACTTAACTGTATTTGAAGGATGCTTATTAAACCAGGAGCATTTTTAAAAAGGTATTTGCATCTATTTCTGATCAACACAGTATAAACGAGAAGGTTAAGAACCAGGTGCCCTGGTATTTGTTATAGAAACACCAGCCAGAAACACAGATTAAGTTTAGGGCAAGCTGTATTTCAAGACACTGTGTCAAAGTCTTGACAATGGATGGACTTTCAAAGATATTTAAAATTAAAATTGGTTTTATTTTAAAAGAAAAAACAATCGAGTGTCAAAAAAAAGAAAAGATTAAGTTTTCCATAAAACATACTCAAAACAATAAATGATGGGGGTGGTTGATAAGGGAAACCGAATTAATGAGTCAACTTGTAGTACCAATTATCTGCTGAGATTTCAGCAAAATACTGATTAACTTATTTAATAACACTCCATTCCACTAGGTCATGGGTGTTGAGAAGCATGTGTGAGCGCACACATACACTCCTACATATTTTTAAATGTTAAGAATTACACATTTACAAAACTTTTTATTGCTTTTGTGAACTAATAGCAACTCTGACATTACAGTCTTTATATGTTTTGTTTTTTTAAACTCTAAATCTCAGCATCACGCAAATAAGTGACACATTTAATGCAAGTTTTTTTTTTTAAATTAATTAATTAATTTTTTAGATGGAGTCTCGCTCTGTCGCCCAGGCTGGAGTTTAGTGGCACAATCTCAGCTCACTGCAAGCTCCGCCTCCTAGGTTCATGCCATTCTCCTCCCTCAGCCTCCCAAGTAGCTGGGACTACAGGTGCCCACCACCAAGCCCAGCTAATTTTTTGTATTTTTAGTAGAGATGGGGTTTTACCATGTTAGTTAAGATGGTCTCGATTTCCTGACCTCATGATCCACCCATCTTGGCCTCCCAAAGTGCTGGGATTACAGGCGTGAGCCACCGCACCCAGCCTAATGTAAGTTTTTGTCCTGGAAGGAATGTTGGCCACAGCTAATGGCAAAATTTTATTTGTGTTTATGAGTGTAGAAAAAATGCCCACATACAGGTAACTTTCAATATTATATTTGCCTAAATCAGGAAAATACATAAATGTTTCAGATGTACTCTCTGAAAAGTGTTTAATGCTTTTTTTTTTTTTTTTTCCTATCAATTAGTGAGAAAACATGTATGGGTACTAGTTGTGTGTAGAATATCTTAGCCACCATTTATTTTCAGGATAGAAAAACACAGCAAATGAAGCACTATTTCCTGACCGTGGGATATTATTATTTTGAGAAGATGTCATATGTGACACAGCGCCTGACAGAAGCCAACTGACTCATCTGGTTTATCTCAGTAGGTGGCATAAAGTATAACCTTGCCCATGAGAAGTGGCAAAGAATTTCTTATTAATATTTATATCTTTAGTTTTGCTCTCCAAAGGAGCACACCTGCTAGATTCTGAGTTCCATAGCCTTAGACTGGAAGGAACTTCCAAAATAGTTCTTGAGCTCTTTGTTTTCTGGGTGAGGAAGTAATTTGTTCACTGGCTTCCCTGTAAGAGAGTCTAGAAGCCAGTGCTGCGGTGGCCCGTCACACACTGTGGGTCTCATAAAGGTTGGAGAGAGTTGTCTGTTCAGATGGAGCTTGTTGTTTCTGCTTCTTACTCTTACTGCTTTTAAATTCCCAGGCCTCATAGACTCTGAAATCCTGCTTTCTTTGATCTGTAATACTGCCTCTCTCCCAAGGGCTTTGTCTGGCTCCCTAACCTTGATCTATTTCGTGCTTTCGATTTTGCTACCTGTCAAATGGACCCTACTGGCCTTCTGAATCACTGCTTTCTCCATCTTAGATGCTTGCTAGGCTACTCGATCCTTCCAGAAGCTAGAGAGCCTGGCTTGCCCCTTGTCGCGCCACCTTTCCTTGACTGTGCCTCACTCTGTGGTGTATAGAAGTTACTCATTTCAAAAGCTAGGGAAAGTTACAATTTACCTGTCAGTAAACAGAAGATGGTTTATCAACAGACTTTACCTTAATGACTACAAATGTTTACCTCCTGCTTTCCAGAATGCAAAGAAAATCTTGGAAATGTCATAATATCTTACAAACATTTGCAAAACAGATCCTTGTTCATCCGGAAGGGAAACAATTGTATTCGTTGTCTCTGTCACAAGGAAAATGTTCCGTGAGAAACATATAGGTAGATGTATACATCTATACATAAATGAATATGCTAATTAAAAATTGCAGTGGGTACTTTATTAAAAATTTATTTTACCATCTAGCTATTCAAAACATCTTTACATCAACAAACACAGCAGTTTGACTATTGGAATCATAAGCGATTTATCTTGAAAAGGTTATATTTATAGGTAGATGCAAGTATTTTGGAGCAATATTTCTATCAAAATTACTGGTTTTGTTAGGAGTATTTTGATTTCTCTATTTTTACAATGGGAAAAAAAATTAAAACAAGTATGTCAGTGTTCATTTTATGGGCTAGATGGCTTCACTGTTTGTCATGTTTGTCCGAATTACAGCTGTTTATCTTGCAACTTTCTTTAAGATTAATTAAATGCAAATGTAACTCTGTGAATCATGGGAATACCTGCCAGACCTCTTATTAATACCTTCACTTAAAAACCCCTGTGCCTGAGAGTCATTAATTTGCTAGAAGAAAAGTGCTAAAGCAGCCCTTTGCCCACAAACAATTCTGCGATGGCTGCCCAATTAGTCCCGAAGCATTCTGATCCTCCTTTCAGGCCTCGTGGCCCTTTGAGGACACAAGAAGGCTCCGATGATAACCTGGCAACCTAGGTAGAAACCCAGCCAAGTGTAAGCGTTTGAAGCTGCAGTTTGGCTGCCATCGTGTCGGCGAAAAGAAAGAATTCAGGCACCATGTCATCCAGTACAAAGGATAAAAACGGATTCAACCGGAAATTCAATGTGGCACCACATATGGGATACATGAGTGCGGTTATACAACAGGCCACATATTTTTTTTGAACAGTCTCCTACATGTGATGCCGAGGACATGTGTAACCATCATAACGTCTCTAGGAATCTGTATTTAATTTGAGTTGGGGTGGTGGCAGGGATTGGAGATCTGAAGCCGCCACAGGTTTGTGGCAGATGGCTCTGTGTCAGCTATGACAAGCAGCCAGGCTCAGCTTCCTCTGCAGATTTTCTTTTCTCTCTGATCAGGTAAATATGGGCACACTCTGGAAAGTTCTTCAGATTCTGCCTTAGGCTGCAAGTTTGTGACTTAGCCCCATCTGTCACAAATCTTCCCTAGGTTCTGTTGTAAGCAGAGACCTGAATTTACCATGTAGGGCTGCCCAAGAAAACGGAGCGATTTCACCCTGCAACGAGGAGGAGGGAGAGAAGAGAAAGAAGTGAAGAGCATTAATGACTAAAAGATGAAAGTATGCTGAAAATTTATATTGCAAATTTGCATCACTTACGTCAATTACATTTCAAAAAGCCACCAAGTAAATGGTTCTTGAGTTTCATCACCTCAGGAAATCTCAGTTTCTGATTGGTTTAAAGTGTTGTTGTATTTCCAACCAGAGAAGAAGGCTACTGTTTTTTGCAAATGGGTATATTCTGCTGCACACATATTTATTGGTTTATGTTATGAATGACAGCCATTGGAAGTTCATCATCCAATTTTTATATAAACACAAGACACATAACACTGTACATACAAGTTTTTGCTGTGAATTTTACTTTTAAATGATGAAGACACAACGATAAATGCCATTAATATTATGTGAAATTTAAAAAGTGCTTCATATTTACAACAGGTTTATATTCGTTATTTCATAATAGCGGTACCTCAGGGGTAAACTGATATTTAAAAAATATATTCTTCCAGGTTTACAGATGAATCACATAGAAGCCAAGAAAATCACCTAGAATCAGGTTGCAAATGAGTAGCAGAGAAGGACAAAACCTCTAACTGATCTTAATCAGCCAAAGCATATCTGTGATGCTAAAAGGCTTTTTCCTTTTATTTTATTTAGACAAATCAAAGGAAAGCCAGACCAAATAAAATCGAGGGAGGAGGTGAAGAAGGAAGGAAGGGAGAGAGGGAAGAAGAAAGGGAAGGGAGGGAGAGGCAGAGGAGGGAGAGAGAGAAAGAGTGAGAGACTGAGACTGAGAATTTGCCTTAATTGTGCTGGTGCAGTTGAGAGCTTTTAGAAGTTCTTAGAACGTCATAAACATTTAAGTTTTCATGTTTAAGGAAAAAGTAAGGACTCCGGAGCAGTATTAAAACCAGTGAGCAACACCTTATTCAAATCTAGAGTTTAAGCTCAAATTAAAAGGGGACTACAGAGTGACCAGTTTCTTGAAGGAAACAAAGTAGCTTGGCTGTGGTTCAGGTACATATAGCTTGACATAATCAAGATAACTACAAATGGCTTTTCTGGGCAATGAGTGTGAACTGTAAGCTTAATTATTGTTTTGAATTAGTTTCCGGCAGAACTCTAAAAATTCTTCTCTCTTCCAAACAATAGGAGATTATAAAAGTTTTGTCAATATTGAGGAACTTGAAGAGAAAAACAAAAAAATCAGGAGCTCTCACCTGAAAAATCTTAAACTACAAGTCACTCTCAAAAAGCAAGAATGGCATCTCTCTCTCTTTTTAAACCAGAGAATACCATTCAATTTATAAATAAAAGTAAATGAAAAATAGGATTGGAATGAAAATCTCTTACATCAATCTGGATGATACCTACCTTACACAACTGCCCTATTTGTACTTGTATATTCATTTCAATACTGGTAATGAGGGAATAGCTATAAAATGTCTTTCAACAGCATTTAAAAATATAATGATCAGGGTTCTCTAAAAGCATGAAATACTAATTTCAAATAATTGTTGAGAATTTTCCATAAGTAAATTCACATAGTATAATAAAAGTGAGGCCAAAAAAAATACAACTTCACAGTATTACACTTGCTTGGGTTAGAAAGGAAGAACTATGGTTAGTTTAAGGGGTCAATCCTTAGCTGATTCTTTTATGATGACTTCTAGAAATTTGTGTTCAAGTTAGGCTTAGGAGTCATCGAAGAGCTCCCTATTTTAACTCTGTGAGAAGTATGTGTCCAGTGCATCTGCCTAATGTGAAAAAGTACATGTCTCGACAATACAAGTTTACAGTCAGTGACTCAACTGTAGACACCAACTTTGTCAGAAGTGGTTTGATATTTTCTTAAATTAGGAAAAATTGTTTTAGGTTTTTTAAATTATTAAGAAATATTTAATTTTTGCATGTATTGGATTTCTCTAACGATCCTAAGGCAAGTGTGTGTGTGTGTGTGTGTGTGTGTGTAAGAGAGAAAGAGACTGAGTACACACATACATGCAAATGAGGAATTTAAACATTTCAGGTCTGAAATTATTTCAGGTAGGAAGTCATGGACACAAGCGTTCTGTGATAGAAGGAGTCACTTTAAGAAAAAAAGTAAATTCTGTTTCTGCTTTTCACTTACTAGCATTCTGTTTCAAATCCTGCTTCAAGTTATACCCCAAACTCTCACTCATATTGAAAGTATAATGTCTGATGTGAGAAGAAAGCCAAGTGTTAGTAGCCTTATTCTAGTCATTAAATTTCTAAGTGTGAATCCATATGAAAAATCCTATCCTAAAGTGAACTCTATATGATAAGAAGTTGAAATGATTTTAAAATGTAAACTTTTAACAACAAAAAAAGAGTAAGGTGTAAAAATGTAAAAGGAACAAATTAAAGAATTCAGTGACATTCTATCCTTTTAGATCTTAGAAGCATATGTTTTATAAAAGCAAAACAGCACTGTCCAATGAAATAAATCTAAAAATAACTCCCAACATTCTTTTCACAGTACACACAAAAGATCCTCTCCGATTGCATAAGAAAAGTAGGTAAAAGCTAAAATGCTAATTCTCTAGTATTTAGTAAAAGCAAATGTTACCTATTTATAAAAGCAAATGTGTCTATTTATGAAACACAAGATAAAAAATTACAATAACTTGTTGTATCATTATTATAAAGGTTTAGAAGGCATTTTTTCTTTTCTGTTTTGGCTTTAAATTCTATAACACCACACAAACTAAATCTGTGGTCCTTCCTGTGCTTTTAACTCTATACCTTGCAACATGCCAGTTTTTCCTAGTAATTGTATCATAAAGCTCTTGATTACTTAAAATTTTAGACGAATTTATTAATTTTTGAAATTAATTTTTAGACAATATCACTAAGCACTATGGATGAAGGCAAATGTGAAAATATGTTATAGATTTATAAGAGAAAAATCCATGGTAGCCTATGCTTAAAAATGAATTATATAAATACGTTCTTATAAATGCTTTTGCATGAATTACTAATTTATAAAACTTTGAGATGCAGGTTTTTATGGTGTACAAACTAGAATACATTTAAGTACTAACATGTACTCAATGAAACAGCATTTAAGATATAGGTTATCATTTAAGCTGTGTGAGGAACAATTTGGTATATTAACAACATACCACTAAGCTGCCATTCTTTTTTTCAGAAGTTGTTTGTAAAATAAATAATTATAGCTCTGTTATGGCAGTAGCTGAATGAAAATATTTCAAGTGGACATCTGCTTTCTTTTCTTACTAGAGGCAACTTGTTGCACTGACTTTTGAAATGGTTAAAAATTTGCAGATGTTTAAAATTTGCAGATGCAGAATAACAGGGTTAAGCAATGTTACAAATTGATACATTTTGATGGTGGAAACACATTTATAAATACTTCACCAAAAATTCATCCAAAGAGGGAAAAAATCAATAATCTGACAGAGAACTCACTGAAAATTGCTTTGTGTCATATATAGAAAATAAATTCATTTGTACTAATACTTATATTTCCTCAATTTCCATTATCTGCATATTTTGACAGTCTATCACATGAGAAACTATTTGACTGATATTTCATACAAACAAAACTGCTACTGAACTTTAAAAATTAGGAAATATTGAGGTAAATCTTGGACAACCGTTTTCTCTGTGGAGCTTCCCATGTATACAATACAATAGTATTGACTCAAGGAGTAATACTGAAGCTGGAACTGTTCAGTCAGCATTTTAAACTATTATGAGCTACCTTCTGAACCATTGCCAAGTTAATAGACAATGAAAGATAATGAGCTTGAAATTGGGTGTTAAATTGCATTTTTGGTTCTCTCTCTTTTTCTTGAAGTTTAACTGTTTCCTGTAGAAACAAAGTCATGTTTTGATGTATCACTATGTAAATATGTATTTTAGGCTATGAACAGGGAAAGGAGAAAAAAAAAGGCAGAGAACTGTATTTCATGTAGAAGGTTATATATTAACATAGGAAAATTAAAATATGTTAGATTATAAAACTGCTAGATTGTAAACTATACTGGATTTATGTAAAATGAAGATGCTACATTCGAAGAATATAAAAAGGTATATTACTCATGGCCTAGAGCCACCTTCAAAACTCATAAAGCAGATTTATCCTAGTTCAATTACTTAGACTTTTAGTAGGGCCTCTTTGTGTTGTTATTTCAACAATGTAAAATTCTTGATTCAAATAAAGAAAAGAAGATAACGAACGAGGGTAGTGAATGATGATGCTGTTTATGCTATTTTCCCTTTGCCATTCAGAGATGAGACTGACATTCTTATTCTAAAGAAACTGAGGATTTTTTATGTCATTTTAATTAAATTGGACATGAGAAATATTCAATTCTTAAAAATCACCTTTCAAGTAGTTCAAAAATGAACACCAAACTTCACTCATGCCATTTACCTGAATTTTTGAGGACTAAGGATTTCATTATGATGGGAAGAAAGGCTTATCCTCATTAGTATAATTGTAGAATCTTTCCTTTACTTCCTTTTAAACTAATGAGTTACATTAATCCAGGTTCATTTTTATAAGCCTCTAGGGGCTAAATGTAAAGGACAGTCATCTTAGAAAACAATAAATTTTAAAAAAAGCATGTACCATGCATTAAGTGCACGTATTTCATAAGACCTAGGTTAATACAACTGGCATCCAGTTTAATTAATCCTTGTTAGTGTAACAACTAATATCCCTCCCTAGCATGTTTCCTTTAAACATTAGTATGTTAATTAAATGTTTTTTTTTAAAGATTTTTCTTTGTACTTCAATATGGCATTTATACCATGTAAATCTCTTCTCAATAACTACCTTATAGACATGTTTTCTTATAATATCTGGTCTCTTGCAGAAATTCTGGAGCCTTTTTGAAAGCTGTTCAGGTGTAGAATACAGATATTCAGCTGCAGGAAAAACAGATACATTTTTAATGAAACAAAAACCTCAAAGCACACACTCGATATTAGTCACTTTACTAATTAAAAATGCATATTGCTCTGTGCCGCCTCGTGTTTTACATTATTTAAGCATGATTTTATAAGGTTACCTCAGCTCACAAGGATGTTTAATGCTAAATAAGACTGTGTAGTTGTGCTGTTTAGACATCTCCTTTGGGTGATTAAAATACATTATTCTAATGTAACACAATGCATATGTGATATATTTAGTGATGAGAATTTTTTCAAAGAACTGGTACTATAGCCGTATGTACCCGTACAACAGTTGCATATTATTAACTAGTCAATTGTTTAATTTGGTGTGACTTTCAGTCCCTGATTTTTCTCTGTGTGTATCATTAAAAAAAATCTGTAAGCAATTGCAGCAACACTGACCTGCTTATAAAAATCCATCATTATGGGATGTGTATGCTAACAATGAAGAATGTTATTTGAAAACTTCCTTTTTTGTTATCTTAAAAGAACAGATGGTAAATATAAGCTTACTCTAATGTATTAAAACACATAAAATTTTCCTTAACACTAACATGTTGACTTGCCAAATAAACAATTGCTCCCGCCTAAGTTTATTTTCAAACTTTCTAATTTAGCATTAAATCTCAGTAAAGATGAATGCACATTAAAGCAGCTACCTGGAAATATTTCGGGATAAACCAAATCTTTAGGACAAAGTGGGTAACACCCACAGTACACAGCTTCCAACCTAGAAAAATTTGAGAAAGAGGATAAGAATATATGAAAAAGACAGTACCATCATACCCAGAAAGTGGTTTTGTTTGCCTAAAAGTGGTTTTGTTTGCCTAAAGTTAACAGAATGAGCCCAGAGTTAACTGGGACAAAAAACATGGTCGGCAGTATAATTCTAAAAGCCAAAGTTGCTCTTTTAAAAGATTTTATTGATCATATATGAATTTCATAGAACAGAACCAACAGCATATGTTTTGTTCACTGAATTAATCAAAGCGCAGCTCTGCATTTTTTTTTGTTTTTAAAATACTGTTTAACACATTTTATAATCAGCAGATAAACACATGTAACAACATGGTAAAGTATGGACAGCTTTTCTTAATAACGCTGCAAAGCCTCAGAATGTTCATTTTTCAAAAATGTTTAAATAAAATAGCAAATACTTAACTTTAACACTGTCTCCGTAGAAAAGATTGAGGCACTTTTAAAAGCATCAGAAAAAAATTTACAATCTGTTGTAATGGGGCATTTTCATTTTAAGCTCATGCTTCAAAACAATTTGTTATTATGCAGAATGTAAAACTCTTCCCCCTTTTGTTGAAAAACTCTCATGAAGATTACTTTAATGAACATTTTGCTTTCTTGACTAAAAATGCAGCTCACTTTCCATTTTATCAGCAAAGAATGCTTGTATTATTAAACAAACAAACATGGAAGTTTCACTTTGTGAGAGGATTTCCCCATGGACCCACCTATGGGAAGTGTTTCTTCACATCACAGTAGAAGGGTTAAGCGGAAGGAAGGTATTGCATCTTCCTTCTGTGTTAGCCCTGCATAATAGTTATTGATCTGACATATAATCAACTTTAAAGATACCACTGTCATTTCTGTTGGCTAGAAATTATGCAGTGAAATTCAAAACACCCTTTAAAATATGTTTATTTTATGAGAAACTTTGAATTGCATCCAAAATGTTGACCAAAGGGGAAATTTATTTTGAACTGCAGATTTTTTTCAACCCAAAGTACTCTGAAGTCATGTTAGTGTTTACCTTGTTTATTTACAGTGACGAAGTAAATGAAACTTAAGCTGTTTTTAAGTGGGTGATGTTTTCCCTATTTTCCTATGTTAACTGAAATTAAATAAAAAGTATTTACTTTGAACTGCAAATTTTGGAAAAATACTTAGTTCAAAGTTTTGCTTGAGAACTGATAGAAGTTACAAAATAATCTAGTGGGAAGGCACAGGTTCTGGTTACCAATTATTAATTTCAGAATGCAAACTAATATCTAATTTTTTGTGATACACACATAGGGTACACATAGAAATTCTTATAAGCACAGCTATAAACTACACTGTGACTGTATTATAAAACACTTAAAAAAGTTTTGAGTTTATAAACCAGTGATATTGTTTATGGACCAAAAGAAAATAGGCACTTTATCTGAAGACATTCAGTTTTTAAATGCTGTGCCAATCGAAAAGCAAATACATATGAACATTCTCTCATAATTACATAAAATCAAGAGTGAAGTCATAGGCATTTCAGAGAGTGCACATGTTATCTGCTTTTTAATAATGGATTTGAATTAGAGTATTCTGTTCCCCGAAAGAAAATTGCAGGCCAAGTTACATATTGAGTCATCATATGAATATGTACCATGCCGTTTCCAAAAAACCTCTGCTAATTAAAATACAGTAAGATAGAAATGGCATTATTTGATTTAGGAAGAAAAAATTTACAAATTTTGGATTTCAACTTCTATTTGTAAATTATGTTAGTCATGGTTATATTTCTAATTCATCAAGAAAAAAACCACCATCTCTTTTGGTTCTATTTTTGACTTGTTATGATATACATTACTTAGATGAGGACTATGTTTTAAAATATCTTAAATAGGCCATAGTATTTTAAAACCAATTTATAAAATTCATTTTCATAAGTTTCTCATTTTATTTTTTTTTAAAATTACCTCATGACAATAATACAATTATTCATCACTTCAATTCTTAGGCACTACCAGTTAAATAATAAGAGTTCCAATTGATCTATTGTTAAAATGACTAGTAAATGACCTTTTTATTCCAATTAACAAATCATCTGCCAAATCTATGAATCTTAATATTCAGATCTATTCACTTCAATTCATACAATTTATCTGCAAATAGTTGTTGGGCTTTTGATTCTAAATATAATTAGCTGATAATTTTGCTTGGCTGAATTACTTTTCTGGAGGGCCTGCAAAGGCTCTCAGTCGCATTATCTAGCAATAATGAATCTGATAGGTGAAATTTTTTACTGTAATGAGGATGAGACACAGTTGTGACACCTGAGTCTACTAATAACAGAAGACTGCTAATTATCGACAGCACTTTTTTGTGTGATGCAAGGAGAAAAAAAATCCCTCATTATTAAAAAATAAAAAGTTACAATTATAAGTGACACTGGAGGAGAGTAAATAAAATGGAGTGATTAAAACATTGCTGCTTTAAGGGTGTTTTTAATTAAGTGGAAATGCTAATGTTGTCATACTTAGCAGATGGGATTAAAATTAGTTATTGTAAGTAACTCATATTTTATGTTATGGTTTCCACAGCATGTCTACAAGATCTAAGAAAGTGATACATTCCATAAGACATTTTAAAAATGAAATTCTCATACTCTTTACAACTCATAATAATGAACATCATGAATAAACTATTGAAAAAAATCCTGCCAAGGATTTTACCATAGTGACTTAACTAGCAAGGAATGTAACCATAATGTACTGGACTGTTACAATCTCACTGATGGTATGCCTTTTGCTTTGCTGATTGTTGCATTCCCTATTTCACTCACACTCAACAAAAACAAAAGTTTGGTACTTGGGCATTTAGCCAACATCAAATGTGGTGTCAAGAAGGTAGGGCCTGGATACAAGAAAAGATCATGACCACCCACTAAGGTGATGTTCTAAACTAAAACAGAGGATGCATCATGTAACTGCAGATAAAAACCTAATTGCACACTTTCTCCTACTTTATTTGTGTAAAATTTTCCATCTGCTACATCTAAAGATGTCTAAACTGTTAGTATCAAACCTGCATTCAGCTGCCAGCTGTGCACATTAAGGATTGCAAAACACTAAGTAAATGAGCCAGCGTGAAGCCGAGTGGTAGTGGTCCATCTGCCCAGGGCTGTGGGGAGGGACCCCGGTACCTGGTCCTTTTCAGAGCCTGTGTTTGCTTCAGTGGATAAGAAAGAAAATTAGCCACATTTCTAAGTGTCTCCATTTACAATACCCAATTTATCTGCATTTTCCTGCATAACTTCTGTGTGTCTGATGAGTATTCTTCTAGAGCAAGTTAATGGAATTCATCTCTTTTTGAAAGTTCTTTGGATATATTTTAATAAGGTCCCTTTAGAAATTATCTTGAATAGTTTGGCTGACAAGATTCTAACAATTTTTGGTGATATTCTGAAGGAGGTTTTAAAGTA